>NC_056754.1:37873334-38043334 GCF_018687715.1 Carya illinoinensis
CTCATTTTATATATATATATTTATTTTAAATGATCATCCAGCTTCATCTTTAACGTAAGCCAAAAGCTTGTCCGTGATGATGACCAAGAATCAACTATATTTTTTCATATTTAAAAGTTGATCGATCATCTTCTATGCATTGTTGTATGCTTTCTATAAATGGTTGCATAATCTTTTATGGTACTACTGCTCTGCATGATCAAGGATATATGTACATATATATATATATATATATATGAATGAAGGCTAGCCTGTTGAGTAATAAGAGTGTTATTTATTAATGGTTAATACTAAGACAACATGTGCAATATCTAAATTTATGGTAGTAGCTCCACATAATGGCTGAAAATGGATTTCCTTGGTCATCATATCTGCAGTTGCATGTGACTCCTGAAATTTGTTTGTATTCCCTCTCTGTTTTTTGCCTTGTATCCTACCAACATCTTCAATATTTTTTATTTTTTGTTAACTCATATTTATTCACTTTTAACAATACAGTTTTTCACTTTAGGACTTACAAAAGATCCAAGTTATTTAGAAATGTTAGCTTTCATAGTTACTCATTTGTTGTTTGATTTATTTTCGGAGTAGCTTTTCTTGATAAATTAAATACCAATTAAATGATACAAGTTGTAGTATATTTTTGTATTTAGCAATAATTTTATCACAGCCTCAATTACAGTTACCAGAAACAGTGTCAAGGCAACTTTTAGGTTCCGGTAATGGATAGGCTTCTTGCATCGCGTAAACTCAACCGGGAATCTTTAATAAAGATTTCTGTGGGTAAGAAAATATACATTTTATTAAGGAGCTGTCTGAGTATTAATTTGAGTTGACAAATAAATCAAATCTAATTAATATGTGCATCACTGTGAAAACATTAATGTCATCTTTTTCTCTATGATGTTGACTTATTTTTAATATTCTTTTTGAATATTAATAAGATTTTTTTATATTATTATTATTATTATTTTCAATATTCATTGCAATTAATCTTATGTTTTCAACATTATTTTTTTTAAATTTTAATAAAGTATAGGTTATTTTAAAAAACAATTGCAAAATCTAAGTACAACTTGTGTACTCGAGTTTTAAAAATTCAGTTTCACCCGAGTACCAGCTTAAGTCATAATTCGAATTGATCTAAACCGATACTTACTCCAAGTTTAGAACTCGGGTTAAACATGGTTGGTACTAACCCGGATTTGAAACCAAGATTAAACCAAACTAAAACCCAGGTGACAAAAATTGGAGATGAAAAATATAAATATTATATATATATATATATATAAACAGATGATGCTATTATAATTTATGGTATTGAAAATTTTTCTTTCATATATAATGTTGACAATTGTTCCACTGCATGCAGTGATGATTCTTCTCCTTATTGTTTTTAATTTTTCTTTATTATTATTATTATTTAAATCCCAGTATGATAGGACCTCATAAAGAAACGGGAGTTGTTGAGAGGTTCCATATTGCCAGTTGAATGGGGCACTACTTCTGTACATGATCGTATGTCACCTATTTTGTAATAATTCGTTCCAAACTAATAATTTTAAAGTTAGAATATTAATGTTTTTTATTGGTCTTAAATTATTTTAATTAGTCATATTAGATAGGCTCACGAACTATAAATTATAAAAGATGATTAGAAATTTTAATTAGGTTTAATAACTAGATTAATTCTCATTTATTATTTATTAAACAAGTTAGACTCATTTTAGAATTAAAAGATCGGTCATTAGAAATTCATTTCAATATGAAATCATCACTAATAGAAGTCTCCTACATAGTCTCAATCACTGTCAAACATATGTTAAATGAATTGCTAGATTATATTTTTAAAATTCAAACTCTGGTCGAGCACCAACCTAGTCCAACTTGAACTCTTCAACACCCTCTCCCAATTTCTCTCTCTCTCTCTCTCTCTCTCTCTCTCTCTCTCTCTCTCTCTCTCTCTCTCTCTCTCTCTCTCTCTCTCTCTCTCTCTCTCTCTCTCTATATATATATATATATATATATATCTCTACCTTCTGTTGTTCTCCTAGAAGGTGGCACTTTGTCTAACACTTCAACATAGGTTGGCCGTCTATGAGCAAGCTTCAGGTCAGAAAATCAATCAAGAAAAAACCTATATGGTGTTCAGTCACAATGTACCAACTTCTCAAAGGGAGGAAATTATGCAATTTTTGGGTGTTCAATATTTCCAACAATATGAAAAGTACTTAGGCCTTCCACCTATGGTTGGAAGAGGGAAATATCAAGCTTTCTTAGCTTTAATGCACAGCGTTTGGTCTAAGTTGCAAGGTTGGAAAGAAAAACTATTGTCTCAAGGAAGAAAAGAAGTTCTGTTTAAGGCAATGGCTCTCTCAATTCCTACCTACACAATGAGCTGCTTTAAACTACCTAAGTCCCTATGTTCTAAGTTAGAGGGTATGATGGCAAATTTTTGGTGGAGACAGAGGAAAGAAGAAAGCAAGTTGTGTTGGGTGAGTTGGCATAAAATGTGCAGTCCAAAACTTGAAGGTGGGATGGGTTTTCGAAATTTACATTTTTTCAACAAAGCTCTCCTAGCAAAGCAGGGGTGGAGGATTTTGTCTAAGGAAAACTCACTTCTCCATAAGGTTTTTAAGGTAAGATATTTCCCTTCATCTAGTTTTCAAAACTCTTCTGTAGGGAGTGCCCCTTCCTATGTTTGGAGAGGTATTTGGGAAGCAAAAAACAGTTTACTTCATTGATGCAGGTGGCGTGTTGTAAATGGTTTGTCAATAAAAATTTGGTCTGATTATTGGCTTCCAAATCATAAGCTTATACCTGCTCTATCTGACTTAGGACCTCTAAGTGAATATCCAATGGCTTACCTGATGCATAATAATCAAAGAAGTTGGGACATTGACAAGGTCAGAAGTTTGCTACCAGTTCAAGAGGCTACTGAGGTGCTTAGAATCCCTTCTGAAAATGTGGCAGACACACTTGTGTGGGAACATGAGAAGAGTGGAATATATAGTGTCAAAAGTGCATACACTTTTTTCACTAAATTGGAGCAAAACAGACAGGATGCTGAGAGCTCAACAGCTATAGATCAGAAACTGATATGGAAGAATATTTGGAAAATTCACGTACCTCACAGAATTAAAGTATTTGCATGGAGGGTGTGTAAGAATATACTTCCTACTCTCAGCAATTTGAAAGGTCAAAAGTTACTTGAAGATGACAGTTGCATTTGGTGTCAAGAAGAAACATAAGATGTTAACCATGCACTGGTTTACTGGCCTTTAATTATTGATTGTTGGCTGCAACTCTTTCCATCTCTCAAAACATCTACTCAGAAAGAGGATTTTCCACAACTTATTCTTTCTGTTATAAGAAGAAAATCTGAGGGTGAGTTGGAGAAGTTTTTCTGATGGCATGGGGCTTCTAGTATAGGCATAATTAGTGGATGTACGAAGAAAATTTTTTGACGCCAGACCAAGTCATAGAGCATGCATTATCTTTATATCAGGAGCATAAGGCAACTGCAGAAGCATTGAAAGTTGGATTGAGGTATAGATATAGATGTAAACCACCTCCTTTGGGTATGCTAAAACTTAATGTGGATGGAGCCCTCTTCAATGATCAATGCAAGTCTGGTATTGGAGTGGTTTTAAGAGATGACAGAGAACAGGTCTTGTTTGCAACTAGCAAACCAGAAGATGCACTTGCTGATCCAATGGAAATTGAATTAATTGTTATGTTAAGAGGTTTGCAATTGTGCATTCTTTTAGGCATTTCAGATTTACAAATTGAAACAGATGCATTGCTTGTTGTTCAGGAACTACAAAAAGAAGATTTCTCATCAACTTGGTGGGGTACTCTAGTTCAAGATATCAAGTCATTACTTAACACATATCCATCATGGAAAGTGCAATACAAAGGAAGGAAGCAAGTGGAGTGGCTCATGCTTTGGCCCGATATGCATGGAATCTCAACGATTTAATTATTTGGTGGGATTCAATCCCAGAGTGTATTTCCCAAGCTGTGTGGACAGATTTATCTTTGTAATGTTTTGATACTGGCTTATTTGAATAAAGTGCAACGTGGTATCAATTAAAAAAAAAAAAGTGGCACTTTGTCTAGTGCAGTTGCTACAAGTCCTTTTCTTTCCCAACCATCCCCTTAATTTCATGCACGTGATCATCTTCCCTTAGAAGTAGGGTTCCGTCTGCCTCCTTCCTAGCTACAATCCTTGCTGCACTAGACTCAAGAGCATTCCTCACACGCTAAACCTCTCCAAGAACTAGCCCTCAACCTTCAAGTTAAAACTCTCTCCTCCACGCCACAGTAGCCATGTCTAGCCCTTCACGTCACCCACTGCACAGCTATGGTAAGAAAAGACCAAGAGCCACTTTGTCGTAGGACCGCTGCAAGCCTCCGCTGATAGCAATTGAGTCGACCAGCTTCAAGCCACTCCCATGGAAGCAGGCACACAGACGAAGGGAACACTAATCCACGCCCTCTATTTTCCTCAACAAAACAGAGCAGTCTCAAAACTAGCTATCTCTCCATCTCAATCGAGAGCCACCATGGTCCTACCAAGCTCGACCTTTTCAAGCCCCCCGCTCTATCCAAACTGAAAATCCCACCATAAACCATCAAAACAGTGCACATGAAGCCCTCCAAGCACGGCAACGCCATGAAAATCTCTCTCTCAGTTAACCTATCTCTCTTTCTGATCTCTTATTTCTCTCTCTAGCCAAGACACTGCCCAGCTCCATGCCTTTCACCAATCCACATACTAGCACTGTCGCCTAGCCACCATTAATCATCATAAGTTCCTCTCACATTAGTTTCTCTCTCCACCTTATCTCTCTATGTAAAGCCCTCTCCCACTCTATGTAAGTTTTTCTCTCCAAGGTAACTCGGTATCTAGGTTTTTTATTTAGTTCTAATTACACTTACATAATTTACAGTGTTAAGGTGATTTAATTATTTCAAAAAGTTATATGAACATCAATTATGTGGAGAGACGATATTTAGGGTCATGGGAGTTTTAGGGTTTAGGAATTATATGTTATTTTAGTATTTAGGTTCTAATTACATAAAGTACATATGTAATTAGAAATTTATTCAAATTATGTGCCTATTTTATAGGTCATTGATTTTGTGCCAGAAATATTTGAAAGCTTCACAAGGTAAGTAGTTTGATTATAAAATTGGGATTAGCACATGTTAGTTAATTAAATACATTACATTATTAAAGTTAGTAGCTGGAAGCCAACATTTATGTACCACGCATGTCATCATTCATCATATTTCATTATGCATATTATAGTTATTTAAGAATTATGCATCTCATTCATCTTACGTTGCGTAAGACACATAAGATTTCATAAGATCAAGTGTAAGATAAACTCAAAACAGTTAATAAGATGACCATTAAGATGTATGGTACCAATGTGATTTTATGGGTGAATGTATAAGTTACGGAACTAAGTGTGATCCACTACAGTATGCTAGAATATTCTATTAGCAGTTCTCCTTATGACCACAGGAAGTGGGATCGATGCACAACCTTGCACACATGGTTAAGTGTGTAGGATATCTATTAAGTAAGATAGGTCAGATAAATCAAGATAAGTCATGTATGTCATAAGCATATGTATGAATAGTCATAATTTTAACTTCTTAGCATAAAATATTTTATTAAAAAGCTTATATGAAGTACACTTACATTATGATGAGTTTTTTTACTAAGTCTTTGACTCATTTTAATTGTTTTATACTTTTAAACCACCCCAAGTGAGAATATTTATGAAGATAAAGATTGCAAGATAGGAATTGGTCCAAGGAGACATGGAAGATGCCTAAATTATGTACAGAGATTTTAAATTATAATTTTTATAGTACAAAGTTCGAGAAATTTCTAATACATTTCTAACAAAGTTCAGGTTATTCGAGTCACTTCAACTCATTTATATAAAACGAGTTGAAATGTGTTAAATGGATTGAAGTGAGGCGTGTCGTGTTGACCCATTTTTAATTAATTAATATCGAGTCAAAATGGGACCTGTTGTATCTACCCATTATTTTAATGAATCTTGTTAGTATTTGAAAGTATGACCCGTTATTAGAAAGTATTTAAATGGGTCACAATTTTAGTTGACCTATATAGTATAATGTCCATGACTTGACACCATACAAACACGACCCGCTAACATGATTTTCCACCCCTCTGATTCCTAGGGCCTTATGGTAGGCGAGCTAGAAAAGCCACCCACTGTGAAGGGGAGAACGAGGAACTGAAGAGGCTGTTGGCTCTGATGAGACAAGAGCTACCTTCCTAAGGCGAGCAAAGGTAACTTGCCCAAGTCGAGCAACTGTTTAGGATAGACTAGAGCATATATGGGAGCTTTCTGGAACCACATGAAAAATGCCTAGAAGAGTGATAGTGTCGTACAAAGAAGCTCATACTCCACCGAAAGGGTTGCATCTAGAGTGGGTTTGCTGAACAATTACAATTCTGGAAGTCATATTGTCTAAACCGAGAAGTATGGCCCAACGCCATGGGGAAGACCCTTATTCAAGGAAGGACTAAGGAGTTTGCAAGCTGTAAGGAATTGTGGACCATGCCCTAGCCATCCATCTTTGTTGTCTTGCAGTATGACAGATAAGGCTAAATGACTCCTCTTATCCAAGTATACCTGGAGTCAGAAGTATGTCAAAAGGACGTTTGATAATCTCTCCCTATAAAAGGGATTTGGGACATGGGACAAAATGTCACTTTTGAGATCTTCAGCACCTGAAAGCTTGTGGAATCGGTTTCTTTTGAAGAGCATGGAAGGAGTGGCGCAATGGAGTAGCGAACCCGACATTGTAAGGAAGGTTAGCTTCTAGGATAAGACTGAGGACTTTGGGTTGAATTTTTTGTATAAGAGAAATTTGCATATTCTGTAATCTTCCCCATTTGGAATGTGAATAAATATGTTTTAATCATTATGTTTGTCTTCATTCTTATTTCTTGAGACTTTGAACGTGTTTGCTGTTTTTCCCTAACTTATGATCTCGGTGTCAATATTTGTATTTTTGTGTGAGTAAGTGCACCGTGTGTCAATAATCATAAGATGGGATGAAGTTTCCCTGACCATGAGTTTTAAATGAGTAGAGGGATTCTCCGTGAATGATTGAGATTGGGTGGTATCGTGTTGACCTCACCTAATAGTTGGGATGTAGAATCTTTAGGTGTACCACGTGTTGGTGTCTTTAAGTTGTTGGTCGGGTAGACATTCCTCGGTGCAACATGTTATCTATGTATGAGAGTCAACCTATGTTCGGGTACAGGCAAGTTGGCTTGCACCATGTCTATTGGGTAGAAGGGATTTCCATGATGTCGAACAATGGAGCAGCTCATCCCCTGTGATAAGCTTCTGTGAGATGATGATTGTGCCTTTGGAAACATTATAAAGTTGTAGATTTAATCTATTGGAGCAAAGGGTGATTCCTCGCCTAAATACTACTTGTCTTCAAATGATATCTTGAATAAGAGGGTAAAACATCGAAGGGTGATTTCTCATCATGCCTATATATGCATGTGTTTCACTAAGTGGATGATTCCTCGCCATATTTTATGGACCCATGTGTCTATGCCTTAAAGGGTGATTCTTTACGAAAGCATTTATCTTCACACAGGTCTATCCATTAAAACCCACCTAACAAACTCCAATAACCCATTGCCACGCAGAGCCCACAAACTCAAAAAGATACACTGCAATACAGGGAAACATAAGAAGAGTTGTTCCACCCTTCTTCCTCTCTCCCTCTCGCCCTCCTCTGAACAAAAGAAAATTTCTCTCCCTTGAGCCCTCCTTTATTTGTCTGTCTCTCCTCTTCAAAGTTCATCCACTGAGAAAAGTTCATCCATCGAGAATAGTACGGCGTGCAATGCCTCTCTCTCTCTCTCTCCTCGCTAATTCCCTCCCTCCCTCCTCCATGAAACCGACACCCATAAAACCCTATCCCTCCCTCCCTCCCTCCTCCAAACCGACATGCATAAAACCCTAACCCAGACCCTCCCTCTCTTGACTCCTCCAAAGAATCAATTTTGAAATACGGCTTCCCTCCATGTTCTAGTTCTTGTTCTAATTTTGAAAAAGGGAACACAAGTACGGCGTCCCCGTACAGAATGAAGGTACTTTTCTCACGCTACACTAATCTTGGGCATATGTTTAGTTTTCTATGGATATATTTTATATGGGCAGTTGTTTTTTTCGTTTTGTCCACATAGTTTCTTTGATATTTTGTTTCATTTCTTAAATTCAAAGAAACTTTCAAGGCAACTTTATTGTCTAAATTATGTGCTTGTAAATGTAAATGTATAAGTTATGTGCTTGTAAAATTCAATGTCTAGTGAAACTATGCTTGAAATCACCATATTAGGCCCCCTTTATTTTAATAATTCATTTGCATTCATGAGCTAAATATGGTAGCATCGCTAATAGAGTAGAAATTAATCTGTTTAATATTAATTAATGTGGCAAATATAGTCTGACATCAATGCTAGTTCAAGTTCTTGGACTTCAAGAGCAAAAGACCAAGTTGCTTTGGAGAGACCACTTTACCATTGTGGGATTCCACCGAAGCTAAGAATTTTTGGTAAGCATACTAGTTTTGGCAGACATTGTTTTAACTGTCCAAACTGTAAGATCGACAAATAATGTAGATTTTTTCAATGGATTGATGTCGATATGGAATAAAATAGTTGTTGCAAAATGATATTGGAGTTAGCTTAAAGAAGGAACGACAGGATCAATCAAGAATGTGTAATGGCTGAAGAAGCAAAATTTAAAGTCATGGAAAAGAAGTACAAGCTAACATTAACAGTTTTATTTTTTTCATGGTTGTATATTGTTGTGCTTTGTGTTGCTAAGATCCTATGGTTATTATTGGGAGTGATTTTATAAGTTGAAGATGCATTTCTTTATGTATTTGGGAGTGATTTTAGGAAGTGAAATTTGCAAACGCTAATATCACTTGGCATTATCAGACAAATGTCAAACTAAGTTGCCAAGTTCAGATATGAACTTGCATACTATCCGCCTTTCACTATCCTTTTTTATAAACATTGTTGCTTTACACCCAATCATCTTTTCAGTAGGTTCAGGGATTTTTCTTTCTTCTTGTTTGAGACTTTCACACCTAAATCCTTTCCTTGTACAAACATAATCTACTCCAATTAATTTTCTATCCTCTTTTGATAATTTTGTATGGTTGGTCCTAATTGTAAAACTTTTTTGTCTTGCATACGCCTTATAAAATGTTTGGGCCTCTTCAACCTCATCAAATTCCTTCCAAACAAATGGTTCAAAAAGTCCACTACTGAAAGTGGGAATCACATTATTCCATCTCCATCTTCTACATTTAATCCATCTTCCACATTCATCTCACATTGCTTTTCCATGAGTTCAGCCTCAATACTTTCATTTTCAACTTGTGGACAATTTTTGCTTGTTAGTATCTCAACTTCATCACCATCCAAACTCCACATAAGATCCTTCATCCCAACATCAAATAATGCAATCAACAAAAAATAACATAGCTATAGATCTCCATGTAAAAATGTGTGAAATGTTTTAGAAGTTCAAGTTTAAAAGATCTCCATGTAAAGCAAGTTAAACAGATCTCCATGTTCAACAAATCTTTATGTAAAATGTCTTAGAAGTTCAATCTTTTCCCATCAGATGGAAAATGTGAAAATCTCTCATATGTTCACAATATTTCACATTTTCTCATAATCAATCAAATAAGATAAAATGTTTTAGACTTTTAGACACAATTTTGTAGTACAAATTCACGCATTTTGTAATAGCCCGCTAGAAATTCAATAGTGAAATTTCTATAGACTTTAGGAACCTCGTGAAAACTCCATAAGTTTTCACGAATCGACTAATTGCAAAGGTTTTAATCTGTCAACATAGTCAGTGTTATTACTCACTATAGTAATAGAAATGCGATTTTAATTATTTGAGATAGTTAGAAGTGTCAAAATATGTTATGGTCTGCGCCACTAGACTCAGTTGAATATTTAAGATTTTATGGCGCAATAACTCATTTTCATAATTTCAGACGAAATATCTGTTCGAAACTACAAATTTATTTTTAGGAGCACTTTGGGGTTGAGTTTTTGTAAACGATTTTCATTGTAGGTTAATATGAATATTTAGGATTTTTTAGTATTAAGTTTATTACTCATTTTTTTGGAGTGAATAGTAACCTCGATAAGCGTACTAAGTGCAGTGTTTTTAAAATCACAATGTAGAATGTCCAAATTAGGTTAGAGAAGTTTTATTTGGACACTTAGCAAGATCATAGCCACACATAGTGAATAGTATTAGACACTTGGAACAAAGATGAACCATTAGATGGATTTGTGAAGGAAATCAAAGTGTGAGATCATGCCACATAAGCAAAACTTTTTTTCATCTGATCAACCAAATTGAGCCAGATCAAATAGGGTTTCAACCCTAGTGAACCTCTAAATGGTTGGAATCTAATTTAAATCCTAAAACTTTGATTGAAACCGAAACCCTAAACGGTTTCCCTAAACCCTAAAGTTCGCCTTCAAACCCTTTTTGATCCAATTTCTAGCATTGTATTTAATCACTTGATTAAATCACTTCCACATGCTATTAATTTCTCAACTTCTTGTTATGACATCATTATCCAACCTTTTAAACCTTGAAAATTTAATTGGGCCATGAAAAATTGAATTTGGGCTTGATAAAATCTCAAAACCTAACCAAACCCCCTTTAAACCCCAAATTGAAGTTCACTTGGTTGAGGCCCACCAAGGCCCATGAATTTGGCCACCTTGGCAAAACTTCTTGAAGAAATTTCCTCCCTCACATGGCAGACCATCTACTACCATTGGCTGCACCCAATAGTGCCTTGATGTGAAGGAGAATCCACCTCATCAACCTCCATACCTCACAGCTTCTGCAAGCACTCCTTTGCCCTCACTATTCTCTACTTTATGTCACATATCCACCTCCAATCAAGGGTCATTCAAGCCCATATCTTCCCCCTCCAAAATTTTAGAGTTGTGTAATACACACTTCTTTCCCTTTCATCACTTCTTCACTCCGTTCTTAGAGAGAAACCCAAAAGAGCTATCTCGAGCAGATTTCTGAGTCTTTTTGCATGGACCTTTTGGACCATTTCTAGGTATTTTCACATGATGACTCCTCATAAAATTTGTTTTTATTTGAGTTTAGTTTTCATAGATATATTATTCATCTCATTTCATGGTCATTTGATTGGTCAAAAGTATTTTTAACCATGGAAATGTCATTCTAGGCATAAAACTGGAGAGTATGTTATGTTTTAGAGTTTTTGACCAAGCTAATGGACATATCTTGGTCTGAAATTTTTGTGAAGTGTTGTTAGCATATATGTTTATGAGTTTCCATTGAGGTTTTATTGCATGAATAAAGTTTTTGATGATAGATTTTCTTAGATCTAGAAACTTGAAAATTGGAAGTAAAAAAACAGTTTTTGTTTGGAAAAAATTTGAATATTTCATGGTTTGATCTTACTCTAAAAGCTTTTATATTTTTATATGATGATCATAAGTCTCTTATTTTCATTTTAGGATGTTATTTTGAATATATTTAGTATTAGTTTTAAAGATATAATTTTTCTATGCAAGAGAATTTTGGTTAGGCCTAAAATTTGATGTTTTTGGGTTAGATCTATGTTTTATGAAGTTTTAGCTATTAGATTTTAAGTTTCTTCTTTAGGACACATTTTTAAACCATGTGATGTTTTAGTTTGAAGATTTCATCTTTTTAAGCCATGGATCAAGAGATTGATTAAAGTTAGTTAAGAAAAAAATTTCTGTTTGTGGACTAAGTGTAAATCCAAAAACTCATATTTTGTGATTTTGGTGACTTTAGTTTGATGATTTAAAAGCATGGTTGATTTTAGGATGATTTTGTGAATATCTTAAAAGTAAGATTTGATTTTTTTAAATTCTTGGAAATGTTTTGATTTAGGGTCAAAACTTGTAATTCAAGGATTTTGATCTTTTTACTAAAAGTTTAGTGTTGATTACTAGTTTTTTCTAAATAGATGTTTTAAGTATAGTTTCAAACTTAGGATAGGAATATCTTTATTACAAAATTTTGGTTTAAGCATGAGTTTTGAAGTTGGAAGGAATTGCAATAAAAACCAAGAGAAATAGCCTTTAGATGTTTTAGCCATAGTGTGTTTTCTATAATTATGTTTTGTTTTAAATTTTTCTGAATTGATATTTGAGTTTAGGACAAAATTTACATGAGAAATGTAAATTTTGAAAATTTTTGGAATTAGGATGTGAAATCTTCAAATTAGGGGTAAAATGATCATTTTCTCACATGTAGATGGTAAAATGGTAATTTTACTCTAAGTTAGCTTGTTTTCATTTTTTAATTGTTAGTAATTAAATTTCTAACTTCTAGAATACCCTCTTACATTTCCTTGTGTTTCACACTTAATTCTTGTAGAACACAATGATCGAAGTAAGTTAGCTCTTAACTTACTATCAGTTTACTATGTATATGTAATGGGTAAGGGAACTACAATTTATATATGTATGTTACCATATATGCTATACCATGCCACCTCATTATATGTTTATCTGTTATACATGATTTATTCGATCATGAATATTTATCTGTTACACAATCTATTCTGTCATGTATTGCTATATTTTGTAAGTATGCCAAGTTAAGTATGTCATATGTTACATATATGTCATATCATGTAATACTCACTGTTGCAAATATGTTATGTTAAGTATGATATCTGTTACATGTTATTAGGTCATGTTACAAAATGTTTCCATCTCAAGTAAGTCATATCTTTTGAGTTACGTTCAAGTCAGTTATATCTAGGATACTCGCGATGTAATCATTATGATTGTCTAAACATCTTCATTTGTAATTCGCACGAGCTACTTTTGGCGAAATCATTTTGATTGTCAGAATACAATTCAAGTGATACTTCTGGCGTAATCATTTTGATTATTAGAATATCTTAAAATACTCGTGATGTAATCATTCTGATTGTCAAAGTATTACTAGGTATTCTTGATGGAATCATTCTGATTGTCTGATTATCTCTAAGGGAATATGTTGGGCAGGATCATTATGATTGTTTATTATTCCTGACTTATTATTCCTGACGAAACGACTGGCAGAATCATTTTTTATTGTCAGAATTCAAGTCCAAGTTCATGTTAAGTAAAGAAGTCAAATCAAGTTTATGTTAATTTTCAGATCACGTTCATATTAAGTTATTCATATCAATCACAACCTTAAATGTAAAGATGGGGTAATATCCTAGTGGAACTCCTTTGTTCACGCTAGACTTTTTAAATAGGTGTGAAATTCCATGGGTTGGCAAAGTACAATCAATAGGTTGGGAATGTAGCCTAACTAGCTGGTCACTGGAGCGCACCAAGCACTAATGCCAATGGAGGTATATTTTATTTTACATGTGTTCACAGCAAATGTGGCACAAACAATTCATGAGGCCATAACAATTGTGGAGCATGAAGTATGGGGCCATAATAACTGCGGAGTATACACTACATGAGACACAGTAATTGTGACACATATAATACGTGGGGCCACAAAAACTGTAGAGTACATATTAACACACTTACAACTGGTGTATATACCTTGTTGTGATGTGGTAATTAGCAAGAACACACAGCTCACGGGGACCCGTGTAGTACCCATATGATCACTTTATTAATTAAGTCTATTGAACAAGATTTCAAATTCATGTATTTCACTTTCAAGTCATGTTTCACGTTACGTTATGTTCAAGTTTACGTTCACGTCAAGCTAAAATTCATTTTCAAGTTTATGTTCATATCATGTTATGTTCATGTTTACGTTATGTTTCAAGTTCACGTTCACGTCATGTTATGTTCACGTACATGTTATGTTCACGTTCATGTTATGTATGTTCACATTCATGCTATGTTTCAAGTCCATGTTATGTTTCAAGTTCACTTTCTTGTTATGTTGCTAGTCTATGTTATGTTTTAAGTTCAAATTCATGTCATGTCAAGTTAAATTCGGTTCACGTTTTAGTTCAGGTTATGTCAATTATGCCATGCTATATATTAATTTATGTTATACTTACTTATGACTTTAATTATGCATTTATGCTTTTACTATCATGCATGCATTATTAATTTGTGTGGGAGTTTCCTGTTAACTTACTGAGATTTATAATCAAATCTCACCGTGGTAGTCCCAACTACTATTCCCTCTGAATGGTAGGCGATGTGTCAGGATCAGAGAAGGGAGCAGATACCGGTAGACTGAAGGAGGTTGACTAGACGCCGCAAACATGATGCAGAGCTTATAGCTTCCCTAGTTAGTTTTTTTATAGTATTCTAGCCATGTTAGTCTGGTTACACGAGTTACTCGATGAACTTTCTCAATAGTATATTTTGGTAATATAAATATGGAGTCTGGTCTTCCATGTTTTTGAGATTATAATATTCTGAGATTCGTACTGAAATCCTGGATGTTTATTTTGTTAAGTATACTTGGATTATGATTTAACTATTTAGGATATTATAAGTTTGGTACATAGTATAGCTAAAAAAAAAAATTATCTACTATGAATATTGCATAATATTATATGCATGTTAGAAATATTGCATCTTATATGTCATGAACGGAGGTAAGTAACCATATGTTGCATGTCCCGATATTTCAGATGTCCATTAGATCCCAAGCAGAATTTAGAGACGTCACACATTCCTTGAGTTTATCAAGTATTACTTCCTAATCTATAAAACTAAATGTAAAGCAATATAGTAAATAGTATGAGAATTTTCCTAAAAAACCTGGAAGCCCATTTAGGTTGTAGAAACCCACTGAGGTTGCAAGGCGCCACAGAAATTCTGAAGTAATCCAAAATAGTATCAAATTTACTCCAAAGAAAAATATGCAAGCATCAAAATAAGTACAAATGAAGTAGTGGATCAACGTTTACCTCTGTGTTGAGTCTCATTTTCAGTGAATTTTTTCTCTAGGATTTTGCTTTCTGTCAAATTGAGGGAGTTGTGTTTCGTCAAAGAGATTTTGCGCCGGTCTAGGATGGATATTCTCCACCGGCGTACGGCATGCGGTGGTTGGGACTTGTTTTCCCTCAATGGCAGGGAGGGGTTGTCTAATGGGTTTCTTCAGAAGGAGACCCCCCGTGGGGAGGGGGGTGATGTTGATGTGGCAATTTTGTATTGGTATCCATTTAACTCTATGTATCGGACTGTCTTGCTCGAAGAGGGACTATCCATAAAATAGCACCAGACATCTTTTGTGGAAACAACCGTATTAATTCTCGTGATCTGGTGAGAAGTGAAGTTGCTGAACAGGGCTTTAAATGCGTTCCAACACCAAAAATTCATGCTTTAAACAACCCACACTTCGCCCAGCTTGTCAAAATCTGAAGGGTTGAATTGATTTTTAACTTTCCAAAATCAAACAGCTATGTTTTTTTCCTCTAATTTTTTTGTAGCTGATGTGTTTTTCATATGTGCTAGAGATGGGGATATGGGGTTTTATAATAGCAACTACTTTAAAAAAAAAAAAAAAAAAAAAAAAAAAAAGGACTACATGAAGTTTGTCTGGAAATCCACATTCACGCTAATGCCCATAGAGTTATAAAAGAAGGAAAATGCTACTTTGTCTTATGGTTTTTTTCATCATTTTGACCGATCGTGCATTTTAATTTTTTTAATGGTTAAAAAAATGATTATTAGTAAATTAATGTATTTTTTATAAATTTTTAAAAACGTTTAAAAAATTTTGGAAGGAAAAAAGATTATAAATATACTAGAAGATACGCTTAACGGTACATGCTAGGAGGCTTAGTACCATCATCCTTAAAAGAAACTGGTTTTTACGCACTGACTATAATCCACTTTGCAAAACTGAAAAAAGAAAATATATCATTTTTAATTATATCAAGACCACTGTGTTGCTACAAAAATGTGGCCCAAAAGATCAAGGTGGACATATTTTTTTCCTTTTCTATTTTTGAAAAAAAAAAAAAAAAAAAGGAAGTCGGCTTGTTGATGTTTTGCATTGGGCCCTAGCTAAAGAAAATAAACAAATAAACACTCAAATGGGGTTGGTTTCGGCCCATATGCGGAATGTTGGGTTAGCTGGGTCTAGTTTGGGTCTAGGTGCTATTAAAGAAAAGGTTTGTACACTACCCTTCGGTTGATTAAAATTGTGTTTTGTTCTTAAATCAAATTTAATTTATTTTAAATTAATTATTGATAAAATTTATTATTTTTTCAAATTTTTATATAAAAGTTAAATTTATTTTAACTTACTTCACACGTTTCAACCTAAAATATTAAATTAATTTCAACATAAGAAAGGTTAAACTTATATCAATGAAATTTACAAAATAATACTATTCAGGCCTCAACTCATCTAACATTCAAACATAATCTAAAAAATACTTCGTTGAATAGAATAAGGGGATGTTTGGTAATGTTTTTATCCCATCCCATCTTATATTATCTTATCTCATTTCTTTCCTAAACAACATTCAAATACAAATACCTTCAAATTAATTATTACAACTTTATTAAATTTTCAAACAAAATACAAAAACAATTCAATTTTTTTATATTGCAAAACAAATATAATATTAAAAAATTATATTTTAACAATATTTTAACTTTATAATATTTTTATTCAATTTTTTTCTCTCATTTTTCAAAATCAAATAAAACATTATAACTCAAATAATTTTACTATTAGTCACAAACCATTTACTACTATTTATAAATTTCTGATCTCATCTCATTTCCCAAACAAATCCTAAGGGTTGGAAAATTCTATCAATCAATCTTATTCCACTTTCATCATACTTGATATTGTCCATCAACATTTTGAATTTCTTTAAAAATAAATAAGAAGGATCCAAGAGTGATAAAAGTATCACATTGATTCTGATATTATTTTGTTACAAACAATGGGCGTGTAAGGCAAATTTGGAGTTTTCTTAAAAATGACTTTACACATTATGCAGTGCTGCCTTTACAATTCATCCACCCAACAAAAGTTAAATGAAAACGAAATCAATAAGTAAATGCAAATTGTGTTTAGACCGATTGGTATTTTTTTTTTCTTTTCTTTTCTTTTCAAGCAAGCTCCATATATTATAATTAGGCCTGTGTAGAAATACTTATAACCCGATTGATCTGATTAGATCCATCCGATAAAGTCGGGTTAAAATTATAAGTGGGTCATCTAAAGAATTTTGCAGGCGAAACTGTAACAGAACAACCAACCCGTATCTCCGATTCTCCCTTCGTCTTCAACCCTAGCCTTCTCTCTCTCTCTCTCTCTCTCTCTCTCTCTCTCTCTCTCTCCAACTCGTATCTCCGATTCTCCCTTCGTCTTCAACCCTAGCCTTCTCTCTCTCTCTCTCTCTCTCTCTCTCTCTCTCTCTCTCACACACACACACACACACACACATAGACGGTGGCGTGGGTCTCTCTCTCTCTTTCTCACTCTTACTATCTCTCTTCAGCTGCAACTCCAAGATCAGCTTCGGCGTGGGTCTCCAAGATGGAGGTATGTTCATTTTCTCTTTCTGGCCACAATTCTAAGATCATCACCGTGTGAGCTCTGTTTCAGCTTAGCTCAACAATAGTCAAAGTTTGCAAATTAAATCTCACTTCTGCTTTTGAATAAATCATTCCCTCAATTGCAAGTTTAACACTCCAAAGAAGCTTCACTGGTTCTAAAATTTCAGGCTTTTTTTTTTTTCTTTTCTTTTCAAGCAAGCTCCATAAATTGTAATTGGGCCTGTGTAGAAATACTTATAACTTGATTGATTTGATTAGATCCATCTGATAAAGTAAGGTTAAAATTATAAGCGGGTCATCTAAAGAATTTTGCAGGCGAAACTGTAGTAGAACAACCAACTCGTATCTCTGATTCTCCATTCATCTACAACCCTAGCCTTCTCTCTATCTCTCTCTCTCACATAGATGGTGGCGTGGGTCTCTCTCTCTCTCTCTCTCTCTCTCTCACTACCTCTCTTCAGTCGCAGCTCCAAGATCAGCTTCGGCATGGGACTCCAAGACGGAGGTATGTTCCTTTTCTCTTTTCAGCCAACATTCCAAGATCATCACCGTGTGAGCTCTGTTTCAGCTTAGCATTGCAATACTCAAAGATTGCAGATTAAATCTCACTTATGCTTTTGAAAAAATCGTTCCTTCAAGTTCTTCTGCTAGTTTAACACTCCAAAGAAGCTTCACTGGTTCAAAAATTTCAAGCTTGTTTTTTTCTTTTCTTTTCAAGCAAGCTCCATATATTATAATTAGGCCTATGTAGAAATACTTATAACCCAATTGATCTAATCAAATCCATCTGATAAAGTCGGGTTAAAATTATTAGCGGGTCATCTAAAGAATTTTGCGGGTGAAACTGTAGCAAAACAACCGTATCTCCGATTCTCCCTTCGTCTTCAACCCTAGCCTTCTCTCTCTCTCTCTCTCTCTCTCTCTCTCTCTCTCTCTCTCTCTCTCTCACATAGACGGTGGCGTGGGTCTCTCTCTCTCTTTCTCACTCTCACTATCTCTCCTCAGCCGCAGCTCCAAGATCAGCTTCGGCGTGGGTCTCCAAGACGGAGGTATGTTCCTTTTCTCTCTTTGGCCTCAATTCCAAGATCATCACCGTGTGAGCGCTGTTTCAGCTTACCTCTGCAATAGTCAAAGTTTGCAAATTAAATCTCACTTTTGCTTTTGAAAAAATTGTTCCTTCAAGTTCTTCTGCTAGTTTAACACTCCAAAGAAGTTTCATTGGTTCTAAAATTTCAAGCTTTTTTTTGTTCTTTCTTTTCAAGCAAGCTCTATATATTATAATTAGGCCTGTGTAGAAATACTTTTAACTCGATTGATCTGATTAGATCCATTCAATAAAATCAGGTTAAAAGTATAAGTGGGTCATCTAAAGAATTTTGAGGGTGAAACTGTAGTAGAATAACCAACCCGTATCTCCAATTCTCCCTTCATCTTCAACCCTAGCTCTCTCTCTCTCTCTCTCTCTCTCTCTCTCTCTCTCTCTCTCTCTCTCTCTCTCTCTCTCTCAGATAGACAGTGGGTGGGTCTCTCTCTCTCTCTCTCTCTCTCTTTCTCACTCACACTATTTCTCTTGAGCCACAGCTCCAAGATCAGCTTCGGCGTGGGTCTCCAAGACGGAGAGGTATGTTCCTTTTCTCTCTTTGGCCGCAATTCCAAGATCATCACAGTGTGAGCTCTGTTTCAACTTAGCTCTGCATTAGTCAAATTTTGCAAATTAAATCTCACTTCTGATTTTGAATAAATCGTTTCTACAAGTTCTTTTGCAAGTTTAACACTCCAAAGAAGCTTCACTGGTTCTAAAATTTCAACCTTTTTTTTTTCTTTTCTTTTCAAATAAGCTCCATATATTATAATTAGGCTTGTGTAGAAATACTTATAACTCGATTGATCTGATCAGATCCATCCGATAAAGTAAGGTTAAACTTATAAGCGGGTCATTTAAAGAATTTTACGGGCGAAACTGTAACGGAACAACCAACTCGTATCTCTGATTCTCCCTTCGTCTACAACCCTAGCCTTCTCTATCTCTCTCTCTCTCTCTCTCTTTCTCATAGATGGTGGCATGGGTCCTCTCACTCTCTCTCTTTCTCACTCTCATTATGTCTCTTCTTCAGTCGTAGCTCCAAGATCAGCTTCGACGTGGGTCTCCAAGATGAAGGTATGTTCATTTTCTCTCTTCGGCTGCAATTCCAACATCATCACTGTGTGAGCTCTGTTTCAACTTAGCCCTGCAATAGTCAAAATTTGCAAATCAAATCTCACTTTTGCTTTTGAAAAAATCGTTCCTTCAAGTTCTTCTGCTAGTTTAACATCCTAAAGAAGCTTCAATGGTTCTAAAATTTCAAGCTTCTTTTTTTCTTTTCTTTTCAAGCAAGCTCCATATATTATAATTAGGCCTATGTAGAAATACTTATAACTCGATTGATCTGATAAGATCCATCTGATAAAGTTGGATTAAAATTATAAGCGGGTCATTGAAAGAATTTTGCGAGTGAAACTGTAGCAAAACAACCGACCTGTATCTCCGATTCTCCCTTCATCTTCAACCCTAGCCTTCTCTCTCTCTCTCTCTCTCTCTCTCTCTCTCTCACTATTTATCTTCAGCCGCAGCTCCAAAATCAGCTTCAACGTGGGTCTCCAAGATGGAGGTATGTTCCTTTTCTCTCTTTGGCCGCAATTCTAGGATGATCACAGTTTGAGCTCTGTTTCAGCTTAGCTTTGCAATAGTCAAAGTTTGTAAATTAAATCTCACTTCTTCTTTTGAAAAAACCGTTCCTTCAAGTTCTTCTGCTAGTTTAACACTTCAAAAAAGCTTCACTGGTTCTAAAATTTCAAGCTTGTTTTTTTCTTTTCTTTTCAAGCCAGCTCCATATATTATAATTAGGCCTGTGTAGAAATACTTATAACCCAATTGATCTGATCAAATCCATCCGATAAAGTCGGGTTAAAATTATAAGCGGGTCATCTAAAGAATTTTGCAGGCGAAACTTTAGTGAAACAACCAACCCGTATCTCTAATTCTCCCTTCGTCTTCAACCCTAGCCTTCTCTCTCTCTCTCTCTCTCTCTCTCTCTCTCTCTCTCACATAGACGGTGGTGTGGGTCTCTCTCTCTCTTTCACACTCTCACTATCTCTCTTCAGCCACAGCTCCAAGATCAGCTTCGGCGTGGGTCTCCAAGGTGGAGGTATGTTCCTTTTCTCTCTTTGGACGCAATTCCAAGATCATCACCGTGTGAGCTCTGTTTCAGCTAACCTCTGCAATAGTCAAAGTTTGCAAATTAAATCTCACTTCTGCTTTTGAAAAAATCGTTCCTTCAAGTTCTTCTACTAGTTTAACACTCCAAATAAGCTTCACTGGTTCTAAAATTTCAAACTTTTTTTCTGTTCTTTTCAAGCAAGCTCCATATATTATAATTAGGCCTATGTAGAAATACTTATAACTCGATTGGATTAGATCCATCCAATAAAGTCAGGTTAAAATTATAAGCGGATCATCTAAACAATTTTGCGGGCAAAACTGTAGCAAAACAATCAACCCGTATCTTTGATTCTCCCTTCGTCTTTAACCCTTGCCTTCTCTCTCTGTCTCTCTCACATAGATGGTGGCATGGGTCTCTCTCTCTCTCTCTCTCTCTCTCTCTCTCTCTCTCTCTCTCTCTCGCATTATCTCTCTTCAGTTGCAGCTCCAAGATTAGCTTCGGCGTGGGTCTCCAAGATGAAGGTAAGTTCATTTTCTCTCTTCGGCCGCAATTCCAAGATCATCACCGTGTGAGCTCTGTTTCAGCTTAGCTCTGCAATAGTCAAAGTTTGCATATTAAATCTCACTTCTGCTTTTGAAAAAATTGTTCCTTCAAGTTCTTCTGCTAGTTTAACACCCCAAAGAAGCTTCACTGGTTCTAAAATTTCATGCTTGTTTTTTCTTTTCTTTTCAAGCAAGCTCCATATATTATAATTAGGCCTATGTTGAAATACTTATAACTCGATTGATCTAATTAGATCCATCCAATAAAGTTGGATTAAAATTATAAACGGGTCATCTAAAGAATTTTGCGAGTGAAACTGTAGCAGAACAACCGACCTGTATCTCCAATTCTCCCTTCGTCTTCAACCCTAGCCTTCTCTCTCTCTCTCTCTCTCTCTCTCTCTCTCTCTCTCTCTCTCTCTCACTATTTCTCTTCAGCCGCAGCTCCAAGATTAGCTTCGGCATGGGTTTCCAAGACGGAGGTATGTTCATTTTCTCTCTTTGGCCGCAATTCCAAGATCATCACCATGTGAGCTTTGTTTCAACTTAGCTCTACAATAGTCAAAGTTTGCAGATTAAATCTCACTTCTACTTTTGAAAAAAACTTTCCTTCAAGTTCTTTTGCTAGTTTAACACCCCAAAGAAGCTTCACTGGTTCTAAAATTTCATGCTTGTTTTTTTCTTTTCTTTTCAAGCAAGCTCCATATATTATAATTAGGCCTATGTAGAAATACTTATAACTCAATTGATCTGATCAGATCCATCCAATAAAGTCAGGTTAAAATTATAAGCGGGTCATCTAAAGAATTTTGAGGGCAAAACTGTAGCAGAACAACCAACTCGTATCTCCGATTCTCCATTCGTCTTCAACCCTAGCCTTCTCTCTCTCTCTCTCTCTCTCTCTCTCTCTCTCTCTCTCTCTCTCTCTCTATGTCACTCTCACTATTTCTCTTCAGTCGTAGCTCCAAGATCATTTTCGGCATGGGTCTCCAAGACGAAGGTATGTTCCGTTTCTCTCTTCAGCCACAATTCCAAGATCATCACCATGTGGGCTCTGTTTCAGCTTAGCTCTACAATAGTCAAAGTTTGTAGATTAAATCTCCCTTGTGCTTTTGAAAAAATTGTTCCTTCAAGTTCTTCTGCTAGTTTAACACCACAAAGAAGTTTCACTGGTTCTAAAATTTCAAGCTTGTTTTTTTCTTTTCTTTATAAGAAAGCTCCATATATTATAATTAGGCCTGTGTAGAAATACTTATTACCCGATTGATCTGATCAGATCCATCCGATAAAGACAGGTTAAAATTAGAAGCAGCTTATCTAAAGAATTTTGCGGGCGAAACTGTAGCAGAACAACCAACCAGTATCTTCGATTCTCCCTTCGTCTTCAACCCTAGCCTTCTCTCTCTCTCTCTCTCTCTCTCTCACACACACACACACACACAGACGGTGGCGTAGGTCTCTCTCTCTCTTTCTCACCCTCACTATCTCTCTTCAGTTGCAGCTCCATGATCAGCTTTGGCGTGGGTCTCCAAGACGGAGGTATGTTCCTTTTCTCTCTTCAGTCGTAATTCCAAGATCATCACCGTGTGAGCTGTGTTTCAGCTTAGCTCTGCAATAGTCAAAGTTTGTAGATTAAATCTCACTTTTGCTTTTGAAAAAATCGTTCTTTCATATTCTTTTGCTAGTTTAACACTTTGAAGAAGCTTCCCCGTTCTAAAATTTCAAGCTTTTGTTTTTTTCTTCTTATTTTTTCTATTCTTTAAAAAAATCTTGAAATTATTTTTGGGTGATTTAGATTAAGAGGAAAAAAATGGGCTTTTGATGAGAAGCTTATAAGCATGTTTTGAAATTTACTGCAATCAGCCTTTTTAGGTTCCGTTTGGTAGATAAAAATTTTCATTTCAAACTCAAAATTTTCATCTCATCATTACAACTTTCCCAAATCCCTATATAAAATATAATAAATAATTTAACTTTTTCTTAACTTTTTCAAATCTCAAAACAATAATAATATTAAAATATAATATTTTAATATTTTATCTTAAACTCAAAATTTTCATCTCACTTACCAAGCAAAACTATTTACAATTTTATTCTTTTGAATCCAGATATTTTGTCTTTAGTTTTGAACCTCAAGAATGAAGTTGGTGTTGGGCATCTCTTGTTAGTTTGATTTGGTCACAATAAAAAATGATTATGATTTCTTCTGAACTGCAGCATCTTTAATGTAATTGGGCGTTTGTTCCAGGCATTTCAATTTTTCACCCCTCTTGTACTTCTGTATGTAATGCAATTAAAATTTTTTAATGTAGCCGTTGCTCTTTGTGTCTCCCTGTACCTTTGCAAGAGTCTTGGATGGGCCTCATTGAACACTTTGCATTCTCTTGCATTAGTGATGAGCATGGCCCTATACATTTATTTAGAGGACATTTGCTTTTGAGTTAGCCATAGGCAACATTAACTTAGACAGATCAAGTGTTCCTATTTTAGGATGCAAATTGCTTCGAGTTTGTGCAAGCCAGAGTGATAGAGTTGGACCCAAGCAAGGGATGAGTATACGCAAATTGCTCCCCCCCCCCCTCCTCTCTCTCTCTCTCTCTCTCTCTCTCCAAGTTTGGCATGTGATAGAGAGCTGGAGATATCTGAATCCCCTCTACCACGCATCTCTCTTTGCAATCTTTTATCATTCACCTATCCTACGAAATGGCGTAATCTCGATACAGGTATTTGAGTTTGTTTCGAAGGACTATAATATTTTCCATTGATCATATATAGACATTATATTCTTGTTTTATGTTGAACCTGGGTTGTGGGCCACGTCAGGTCAGGCCAAAAATTGATTGGGCGGGCTAATGATCAGGCCTAATTATAATTAATAAATATAGAAGTACATGAGTAAGGGGTAGAGGTATATTTGGTTTGTGATGTTTCATTTTTTTGGTTGCTTTTTTTGCAAGAAAAATAATTGTACTTCCCAAAGCATATTTATGCAGCCCTATCACTTAAGCTTGCGTATACTGCCATATTGGTATTAGATTCCCACGTTAATTTCTTTTTCCTTCTTGCATATACTCTAGAATTTTTCATTTTCTAGATAATCACTGTGCTCTGTTGTTTCATTATAATTTTAGCACTTCATGGCCGAGGCTTGTTATGAGAGGAGTATCAAATCAAGGTCAGGTTTGAATACAAAAGTTTTATAACTCATTTTAATTCATTTAATCTAATTATTTTAATTTTTTCAATTTTTCATATAAAATATAATAAATAATTTAATTTTTTTGAATTCGAAAAAATAAAAATAATATTTTATTTAACTTTCAACTTTTATCTTAATTTATCTCAACTCATTATCCAAATCTTCTTTAAAAGAAATGATATATACGAGTAGGGATGAAAACCAATCAATCGGTTTTGGTTCCAAAACCAAACCGATATCATTGAAAGATGATAAATCTCGACCGAAACCGGCCGTTTAAAGGGGAGAAAATTATCTACATTGGTCTCGACGTCACTCCGGTCGGTTCGTTGGCATCTTCGGTGGCGACGAAGCCTATTTTCAAGCGATGACGCCGCAGTGACTGCCGACTGGCTGAGACCGTGAGAGACGACGCCGAGAGCCAAGAGGTGCGACACTACGATTTGAGAGTGAGAGAGAGAGGCCCTCCGCCCTGCCAATTGCCATGGCTGCGTGCGCCGAGAGAGAGAGAGAGAGAGAGAGAGAGAGAGAGAGAGAGAGAGAGAGAGAGAGAGAGAGAGAGAGAGAGGCGGCGGCGTCTGATGAAGAGAGAAGCAAATCGAGGAAGAAGAAGGGTAGCCCGTGGACTTTAAACCTTAGAATGAAATTGGCACCGTTTTGTTAAGTTTTTTTTTTTTTTTTTTAAACTTTAGATATTGAATGATGCATTTAAGTGAAACGGCGTCGTTTAAGTAAAGTATAAATAAAAAATTATATACCTTATTAAGTCGGCCAGTTCAGCGGTTTGAACCAGGGTCAAACCGCTGCCGAGTTGATCAGTTTTGAAGAATATCTACCGTCCGCCGACTGGTTCACAGGTGGTTCCGGCCGGTTCCTGACGCGGCCAATCAGTTCGCGTTGGAGGCGGCCGGTGGCATCGGTTTCTGTACACCCCTATATACGAGTTCTAAATACACAAATCTTATATAAACTTTTGTAAAAAAATAGACCACAATAAAACAAAAAAAAATGAGAAATTGGCTTATATATTTATAAAAATTTTATACAAAATAAAATAAATAATTTAACCTTTTTAAATCTTAATATAATTTTTTTAAAAAATTTTAATATAAAAATAATATATTTTAATAATATTTTATTTAACTTATTTCAATTTATCTGATTTCGTCTCGTCCCAGCTAAAATAAACGAGTTCTTAGTTCAGATGGATACCAATACTTTGGTCGTGACTCAGCCAGCCAAGCCCCCCATTAAAAGCCATAAATATTAAGGAGCCTTTTGGCGTGTTGCCGATGTGAGTGGGTCAGTATCGCTGCACTGCCCGGCCAACATCGTGTATCCTTGCACCAACAGAAGCCAAGCGCCACCTTAAGCCGTACAGATCAAGCAGCCCAGCGTTGCAAAAACTGGGAGCAACTCACGCCAATTCGGTTTCTCTCCGTCATCATTTTCGTTTCAGCTACCCCTTCTCCAAGACATTTTCACCGTTTCTCTTGTTCTCCTGTCTCCTCCCTCATTTACTCTTCTCAAACATGGCTTCCAAGCTCCTAAATTACTGCCATCTCCAAGCCCTATGTTCTAGACACGTTTTTTCTCCTCGGCTTCCCCACCCTACCCGAGCCGCGTTGACCCTACTCCACTTTAGGCCCTTCTCGGATGCCCCCTCTTCCCCACCGCCAGAGAAGCCTCATTCCTACAATAACACCCGAAACGACATTGGGATGGAGAAAGGTCCGATACAGACTCCGTCGTCTTTGAAAGAACTCGAACTCGTAAAATTCGCCTCCATTGCCGAAACCTGGTCAGCTTTATCTTTTTTTGTTTCTTTATTTATTTCCTTAGTTTGTCTGATTGGTGAACGAAAAGGTTTTGTTTTGATAGGTGGGATCCTGAAGGCCCGTTTAAACCATTGCATGTGATGAATCCTACCAGACTTGCATTTATACGCTCCACTCTTTGTCGACATTTCAGGTAGATCTTGCCCGCTTTATTCACACTTTGTTAATTTGCATTTTCAAACATTTAGGTGACAATTAGACAGGGAGTTGAGATGAGATAACTTGATATGAAAGTTGAATAAATTTTTGTTACAATATTATTATTGTTTTGGGATTTGAAAAAATTAAATCGTTTATTATATTTTGTATGAGAATTTAGAAAAGTTATAATGATTAGATGAGATGAAATACTTTCATTATCCAAACAGCCAGCCCTACAGATAGCAGATTCCCTGTTATTGCCACAAGCTTTTGTTAAAGGCCTAAACATTCAACAACTCTACGCTTTTGTTAAAGGCCTAAACATTCAACAACTTTAGGCTATGTTTGGATGTCAAAATCATATCAACCCATCTCAAATTAATCATTGATGAGACTTACTACTTTTTTAATTTTCCATAAAAAGTTAAATCCATCTCAATATATTTACATTTAAATACATCTCAATGAGACCTACAAAACACTACTATTCATAGATCAACTCAGATAATCTAAAATCAGCTCAGTATCCAAACGTAGCCTTAAATGACTGTATAAGGGCTCGTTCGGACATTATCTCACTTCCCAAACATGGCCTTAGAATAACTCAAAATATATGTGAATAGTTGTGAAATAGTTTGTAAAATATTTAATGGGTTTTGGGAAATGAGAGAAAAAGTTGAACAAAAATATTATAAAGTTAAAAAAAAAATTTAAATATTATTTTTGTTTTTAAATTTGAAAATAATGTATTATTTTTTGTGTTTTGTTTGAAAGTTGGGGAAAGTAGTATTGGGTTTTGTGTTTGGATAATGATTATTAATGATTAGATGAAAAAGTTGAAAGTTTAAAATTGAAAAATGTTTTGTGTTTGAGTGATGTTTGGGTAGGAAATACCTGAGAATATTTGAGACTACCTAAATAGTTTAATACACAAACAAGGCCTAACTCTTGGGATTATGACAGTACACCACGGTTTCGAATCCAATGTTCCCAATGGCCTACTCTATCAACGTTGACCCAACGGTAGCCCTTCCCATTTTGGTGGCTCCATTCAGCTATCAATATCCAATGACTTAACAATAAGGGATTCTTAGAGAATGAGATGAGATGAGAAATCTTTGATAGTTTGAGTTATGATATTTTATTGGGTTTTGAGAAATAAGAGAGAAAAAGTTAAATAAAAATATTATAAAGTTAAAATATTATTAGAATATATTATTTTAGTATTATATTCATTTTTTATTTTAAAAAGTTGAATTATTTTTTGTGTTTTGCTTGAAAGTTTGGAAAGTTGTTATGATTAGATAATGATTAGATGAAAAAGTTGAATATTTGAAATTGAAAAATGTTTGTGTCTGAGTGATCCTTGGCCCTTGGGAATGAGATGAGATGGGATGTGATGAGATGAGATGCAATGAGATGAAACCTATTCCAAACAACCCCTAAGAGCATTCCCATCCGGTTTCCTATACTTTCCAAATCTCTAAATTTTAGAAAATCAACTTAACTTTTCGACAAAATAAGCACTCCATCTGGTTCTCTATTTTAAGGTATAGGTATTTAGGATGTAAACAGTGACTCCCTATATTTGGAGAGTTTCTATTCATCCCATAAATCAGTTTTTATATATATTTTATTGGGAATAGTTAAAAATGTAGAAATAAAGTAGTAGAAATAATAATAAAGAAAGAATAGAAAAAAGATTATTTTAATAGAATAGAGAAATGATAGGGAATGAGATATAGGAAGTTTTTTAAAGATGAGTAAAATTTAGGAGAAAATTATAGGAAGTGTGATTTCTAGCTAAAATTTGTGAAAAATTATAGGTAACCGGATGTGAATACTCCAAGTCCAGACGTAGTACCAGTAAATCTTAATCTAGTTTGTAGGTTGCTTTGTCACTCGAACTTGTGGCATGGTCTCTACTCTGATATTAGGGGGATGCGTGGGTGTTAATGAGATGAGATGAGAATTCTGTAAATACATTGAAACGGTTTGTGAATACAGTCAAAATTGTTTGAGTTGATGTTTTATTGGGTTTTGGAAAAGAGAGAGAAAATGATGAATAAAAATATTACAAAGTTAAAATGCAGCTTAATAAGTGTTAAAATGCAAAGTTAAACTAATATCCAAAGTGGGGGGCTCGTAACATTCTTTTCTGCTCAAATGATCATTTCCTTAATCTCAAAAGAAACTACTTACAAGGGCTTAAGCATGACAGCAGCTATGAGTATCCAAGTACAAGAAGCATTCTACTAACATCCTTAGACCATGCCTTGATTAAGGAGAAAATAAGAAACTCTTAAATGAGGAATTGGAGATAAACATGAGAAAACATATCGTCCTAACTTAAGTTTCCAGGATTTTTTTACCGCTTTCCTTCTCTCATTAGTTGTATTCAGAAGTATACTCCCTTTGTACATTGATAATGCCTTTTGTTTCCTTTTCTTGATTGTTCATAAAATTTGTCTAACTTATCAAAGAAAAAACTTGAGTAAACATTAACCCCTTTAGCAACACGAAAGGCCTCATGCATAAGAACTTCCTATCTTCTCATGTGTAGGAAGTGATTATCTTTTCACAATGCATCTCACTTTCTGTGCACCTTTTGGCCAACCGCCCATGCTCGTTCTGGAATCTCAGATAGTATATCTATTAAGAAAGGTCACACGTCACAATTTATCTGGCAACAAGAGGGAATGTGCATTGTAAGGAGTTAGATAATTTACAATTTAGTTAGTGGAAATTTAAAGATGGTGCCTCCTTTTTGTGATGTGTCAAAGGCTTTGTGGGTTGAGGTATTTGCTAAGGCGGGAATTGCTTGGGTGATGCCCACGAGGGTGGTGAACTTCCTTGCATGTTGGAGAGGGCTTCTAGGAAATCGTCAGATAGCAACCATTTGGAAGATGGTTCTTCTTTGTCTTATGTGGTGCATTTGGAATGAAAGGAATGGGCCCTGTTTTGAGAATAGAGGACGATCGGTGGAAGGGATTAGAGCTTTCTTTTTTCATACTTTGTTGCTTTGGGCTTCGATTATTGTTTTGGATGGGAATAGTCTTAATGACTTTTGTAATGTTTTTCAGGGTTAGCTTATAATTAGGTGTTTCTCTATGTACACTTCCTGTGTATTTGGGCTATGCCTAATTATGTTTATTAATAAATTTCTTACTTTTTTTTTTAAAAAAAAAATGGTGCCTCCTTTTTTTAAGAAGTAAACAGGAAATTGAATTTGCGAGGTTTTGATCTCCATACCTCTCGCATACCAAGCTAGTACTCTAACATCTGAGCCAGATACTGCCTTTATTCGATCAGCTGTTCCTCTATTTTATCTTATGGTGTATTCTTTTTTTCAACTATTCCTTTTGCCTATTTTCTTCCCACATTTTCCACCTTCTGGTAATTAGTTGTGGGTTGCTTAGAGGAGGAAATTCTCTAATTTTTTTTCTTGTTCTAATTTTCATATTTCATTTCTGTACTAGGATACTACATTGTTTGACTTTTGTTAAAACGCTATATAACTAGATAATGTAAATGGCCCTTGGTAGGATGTCCATCATAGACCGGATTGTATTTTTGGACAATCCCCACTGAGTTGGGTAACATGTCATGACCGTGCCTGGCACCTTTTGAAGTTTCACTGCTGTATATCTTGTTTTTTTGGGTTATGTATTTGGAACTAGGACTTTTAACATACATTCTATGCATTTTTTGTTTGGATCTATGCTGTTCTATGCATCTAGGCCCCCCCCCCCCCCAAAAAAAAAAAGGAGTGACCACTCCAAACCTCCAAACCAGAGCAATATACCTATAAAGACATTGTTATACCTGCATTGCACAATCGATAGATTCTGATTTGTTCTTCTTGTTTCAGGAAGGATCCTAACAGTTCTAGGCCTTTTGAAGGACTAAAAATAGTTGATGTTGGTTGTGGAGGTGGCATTCTCTCAGAGGTGCATTTTCTTTAATGTTATAACAATATTTTAAGTTTTTGAGGGGTCTATTTTACTCACGCATTTGTCAATTTGAGAGGTCTTTAATGTTATAACAATTCTCTTAGGAGTTGTTGATAAAGGAGTGTAACGCCCCAATGGAAGACCCAAACCACATGGCCTATACTCCAAAAGGACTAGTCAATGATACAATTGGAGACCCATTGGAATCTTATAAAGAGTACAAACTTTTCCTTCCCAAACAATGTGGGATCCCATATGCCACCTACCCATATCCTTATCATATGAGGTATTACAATCTGATACCATTTGTAACGCCCCAATGGAAGGCCCAAACCACATGGCCTATACTCCAAAAAGACTAGTCAATGATACAATTGGAGCCCCATTGGAACCTTATAAAGAGTACAAACTTTTCCTTCCCAAGCAATGTGGGATCCCATATACCACCTACCCATATCCTTATCATATGAGGTATTATAAGGAGATTGACTTCGATTATACAACCATTTGTCAATGCCCTAATATTTCTTGCATATTGCTTTTTCACCCACCCACGTGCGTGTTTATGTCTCTATTTCCATTACTTATTTACTAAACAACTGATGGTGGATTTAGTAACCAAATAATGTGCTTGCAATTCACCCACCCACTGTTGACTTTGATTTTAATAGGTTGGTTCTGATACTATTTTGTCACAAACTATGGTGCTTTAGGCAGATTTGCAATTTTCTCTGAAAGGACTTTACATATAGTGCAGCGCTGCCTTTACAATTCATCCACCCAACAGAAGTTGAACGAAAATGAAATCAATTGCTTCTTAAAGTAAATGCCAATTGTCTTCAGACCAAATGGTATCTACCACGCCATAAGTGGTAGAGACTCAGCGCAGGGTTTTGATGCCATGTGAATGCATTTGCCTATAAAATCTAGGCAAATGCAGATCTTATAGGTGAAAATAAAATCTATATCCATCATCATTTCATAAAGAAAGAATTTAGTTTACATTATCCAAAGTACCAAGTTGGTGAACTGCGGAGTGAAATAGCCCAAGATTTTACGAGGGGTCGTATATTTGGTTGGTGATGTTTCATTTTCTCTTGGTATGTGGCTATCTTTTAGAAGGTGTTTTGCAAGAAAATAACTGTACTTGTCATGCATATTATGCTGCCTTATCACTTAAGCTTGTGTATACTGGTATTAGATTCCTACACTATTTTTTTTCCTTCTTTTTAAATAAAAAGGTGATCTTTGTTTTGTATATACTCTTTTCTTTTGTTTGTTCAGCCGTTGGCTAGAATGGGAGCTGCCGTAATGGGAGTTGATGCTGTGGAGAAAAATATCAAGATTGCACGTCTACATGCTGTATGGTCATTTTCTATTTCAAAATGTGACATGTTAATGTTGATTGATGGAAATGGAATTGAAATTCAAACCACTGGATGCCATTATTTTCTCAGGGAGAGCACTCTATGATTTCCTGTTGTTAGGACTTCGTTAGATTTCTTTTCAATTTTCTTTTTCCTTTAAATCTTCCATCAACGGTCAAATGTTGGTGCATTTTTGTGCTAATCAGTGGTGATGGATTTGGAACGTATCAAATCACTGGTGCCTTGGCACTATTCCACATTTGTTCCATAAGAGAGGAGTAAGAAGTTGTGCACTTATCACAGTATAAATTAGTTGCTGTAGGTGCTATATGATTGGTGCACTTACTTGGCTTAAGAAAGTTAATGGTAAAAAATTATTAAAAAGGAAAGGCGCTACTTAGCCTTTTACTGTTCTGTATGGTAGAATATACAATAGGCAAGATGCTTTGGCTAATAGATAAAAGAGCATCTGTGTGTTGTAGCCTCCGTTCTGCTGTTAGTTTTTTTTTTATAAGAACAAGTGAAGCTTCATTGATATAATTATTCCATTACAAGCTTATCCACCCATACAGTTTGGTGTACAAAATCTGGACATGAGTTCCACCAGATTGATATGTCTTCTATGTGCCATGCGAATTTTCCCAACCTGTGTGCTGCTTCATTTCCTAGCCTGCCTACATGTTGTATTGTACAACCTTTGAACCATGCCATAAGCATTTTTGTTTCCTTGATGAGATTTCCCAATACAGACCAAGACTCATCCTCTTGTTGCAGCTGTGTAACCATGACTAAGGAATCACTCTCAATGATAAGTTCCTCAATCCCCAAAGGGAGGACTAGCTGCAAACCTCTCAACATGGCTAGCAATTCTACTTCTGCTGGATCATTAACCATGGACTCCTTTTTACTAGCTGCAAGAAGGACATCACCATTTGTATCTCTGAGAATTATGCCCACTCCAGCCCTGTATTGTTCTTTGAAAATGGCCCCATCGACATTGAGCTTCAACCCATTAGGAGGAGGTTTCTTCCATTGCAGCTGAGAGTAGGATTTCTTTTCAGGGATGGTCTGCATGTCTTGGTACAGCTTGAGAAGGGATATGGCATGCTCTATTACCTCTGTTGGGGCTGGAGTTTTACCCTCGTGGACCATCTGATTCCTTCTGTACCAGAAACTCCAACTAATCATTACTAACAATTCTAGATCTTCTTTGTGACCCTTTTCAATTACCTGAGTCATAATATCCATGAGCCTCATATATCTCGTGCTTGACTGAACAAAAGGAACAAGAGGAGATGTTTGCCAGCATTGTTCTAAGTGCACACAAAAGGCTAGTGCATGGGAAACGTACTCAGGTTCTTTAAGACACAAAGGACTGGAAGGATCAGTTAGTACCTTCCTCTGTTTCAGATTATATCTAGTAGGTAGGTTTTCCTTGCATGTTTACTTATCAAAAAAAAAGGTTTTCCTTGCATGCTCTTCAGGAAAATATTTTGATTCTATGAGGCACTCTCAGTTGCCATAGAGCCGTCCACACCTTCTTCTGTCTTCCTGTACTTGAGCGTTCCCCTTCAAGCTGAGGCTTTCCTTTTGTTGTTAGTAATCGATAGGCACTCCTCACACTGAATTTACCATCTGTAGCGTCCCCCCTTATCATTTTATCGGCATGATCTCCTGCTGCGAATTTGATCTTGTAGATGGCAGCTGCTGCCTGTGGCTAGAACAATCTACTGATTTTATTCACTTCCCACAAGCTGGTTTGTTGATCAATGAGATTGAATACAGTAGCAGTCTGAAGACTAACTTCTGCTTCCCTCAATTCATAATTCAGTGGGCTAATATTTGGAATCCATTGGTCAGACCATATATTGATCGATCTCCCATTGCCTACCCTCCATATGCATCCTTGTTTTAACAAACTCTTTGCCTCCCAAATACCTCACCAGGCATAGGAAGGATTATGCCCTTGACCTGCTTCTAGGAAGTTTCCATGAGGAAAATATTTTGCTTTGTAGACCTTGTGCAACAGGGATGAGTCCTCCTGCATTATGTGCCACCCTTGTTTTGCTAAAAGAGCTTTGTTGAAAGCTTTGAGGTCTTTGAAACCCATCCCTCCTGATCTAGGACCCCATATTTTTCCAGCTCACCCAATGTATTTTGTGCTCACTCTGCTGTCTCCCCCAGAATTTGGCCATTAATCATTCTAGTTCTTGACATAAGGAATTAGGAAGCTTAAAACAACTCATGGAGAATGTGGGGATGGAAAGGGCTATTGCCTTGATGAGGATCTCCTTGCCCCCTTGGAATAAGAGTTTGTCCTTCCAGTGTTGTAGCTTAAGCCACACTTTGTGCTTGATGTCTGAGAAGGTTTCTCTTTTTGCTCTTCCTACCATAGGTGGCAATCCCAAATACTTCTCATGTTGTACCACCCTTTGAAGGCCCCAAAAATCCATTAGTTCTTTCTGTTGAGCTTCACTAACATTTTTACTAAAGATCATAGCTGTTTTGTCTCTGTTGATTCTCTGACCCGAGAGATGCTCATAATCTTCAAGTAATTCTTGGATATTAGCATTCTCCTGCATTGATGCTTTACAAAAAACCTCACTGTTGTCTGCAAACAAGAGGTGGTTAATGTTTGGGGCCCCTCTACAGATCTTGATGCGTGTGATCTTCTTATTAACTTCAGCCTGATATTGTAAAGCAATAAGACTTTCTGTTCCTAGAAGAAACAGGTATGGTGACAATGGATCACCTTGCTTGAGACCTCTTGATGGATGGACTGGACCTTTTGGTTCTCCATTGATGAGGATCGAATATGTTAGTCTTTACACGTCATGAGCAAGTTTATCTACTTCAGGTTGAAACCCCAGCTTCTGCATTGTTTTTTCCAAGAAGGACCATTCAAGTCTGTTGTATGCCTTGCTCATGTCGAACTTGATGGACATAAATCCAGTTTTCCCCACCTTCTTCTGCTTTAAGAAATGAACCACTTCATGTGCTACCAGGATATTGTCTGTTATTAATCTACCAGGATCAAATGCACTCTGAGAGTTGGATATAATCTGAGGCAGAATTACTTTGAGCCTGTTGGCATGGACTTTCACTATTAGCTTATAAGTAACATTACACAAGCTTATGGGTCGCTAACCAGCTACGTTTTCTGGTCTCTTCTTCTTAGGAATTAAGGTAACGAATGTATGGTTCAGGGTGCTTGGAAACATACCAGTGTTGAGGGCTGTCAAAACTGCTGAAGTAACTGAGTTACCTACAGTTTTCCAATTGGATTGGTAAAAGAAAGGGGCCACATCCCATCCGGGCCAGGAGCTGTGGTGGGATGCATTTGGTTTAAGGCTTTCTTGGCTTCCTCCTCAGTGAAGGGATTATTAAGAGTTTGATTCATATCTGCTATAACACGTCCCTCTAGAGCAGACCAGCAGTCAACCTCATTCCTAGCATCATCTGTTTGGAAGGCTGATGAATTGATGTTCTGGAAATAATCCAGGATGACTTGGTTTCTGTTTGCCCCCATCTGCCAGACTCCATTCTCATCCTGCATCCTTTCTATATAATTTTTCTTTCTCCTCTGTGAAGCTTTATGGTGGAAATAAGTTGTGTTTTTATCTCCCTCTCTCAACCACAGGGCTTTGGACCGCTGGTTCCACGTGATTTCCTCTCTCTCTAGCCAACAGTGTAACCTGTCTCGAGCTGCTTTTTGGTCTCCCACTCTCGAGCCATTTGGATCAGAGGTTAATTTGTAGTCTATGGAGTGCCTCTCTGACCTTCTTAATATTTGTTTGGACCTGACCAAATTCCTTGTGATTCCAGACTGTTAATTGCTTACTACATTTTCCTGTGACTTTCATCAAGGCTTCAAAGTCAGTATGAGCCTCAGTGTTCTTCCATGCATTTTCTATGATCTTCTCACATCCCTTATTTTCTACCCACATGGCTTCAAAGCGGAAAAGTTTTTACCTCTTCTGTTTTGATCACCTCCATTCAGTTGTAAAATTACTGGTACATGATCAGAGTGTGCTGCATGTCCATGATAGACTTTCACCATTGGCCATAGATTGCACCATGACCAGTTTGCTAGAGCTCTGTCCAATCTTTCACTGATGCTTTCCTGAGTCCTTCTCTTGTTGCACCATGTGTAAGGAATACCCTCATATCCTAAGTCTTTGAGTAGACAGTCATCCAACATGGATTTGAGTAGACAGTTAGGTTTTATGTAATCAGCATGCACCATTGTGATATATTGAAGGGAGGCTAACTTTCCAGAGTAGCAAGCTAGAATGATAGTATATCTTTGTTAGTGGATCAAGTTACTAGATGGTTACTCTAGAATTTTTCTTTTATAGATAATCACTGTGCTGTGTTGTTTCTTGATCATAATATGCACAATAATGAAATCCCTTGATAATGTAAGCATAGTTATAATTTTAGCACTTCATGACCTGAAGCTTGTTAGGAGAGGAGTATCACATCACTAATACTCCTAATTAATTCTTCAATCACTGATACCATCTCTGATCCTGCTATTTAATTAAGAAAACTGGACTAATAAAAAACATAATTAGTACAGTATTTTTCTAATATATTCTTCAATTGCAAAGTGCAAGCTGCAATAATTCCCAAGTTTTGTGTTTGATTATTAAGTTTATTGGAGTACTTACCAGCTTGATATAATGAGTTGTTTCCAAGATCTTAATTTCAGTTTTAGTGTTTAAGGATTATATGATTTTTTGCTTGTATAGGTTGTTTTAAACTTGAGTGGAAAATTTTTAACATGGCCTGTCCACGCAGGATTTGGATCCTGTGACTTCAACTATCGAATACTGTTGCACAACAGCTGGTACATGCCAAATCATTACTATTGTGCATTCATAACACATTGCCTCTTTATTTATATGCTGTTCCATCTCTTACGATTGATCACATCCATTTGCATGTGGGGGGGTTAAGTGGCCCATATGTGCATAGGACTAAGAAACATTTTTTTTGTCCCTTGGCGACTAGGAAACATAATTGACATTGTTTCCTTGTGTCTTTGATGTTATGGACAGAAAGGCTGGTAGAGGAAGAAAGAAAGTTTGATGCTGTGATTTCTCTAGAAGTATGCTCTCTCTCTCTCTCTCTCTCTCTCTCTCTCTCTAATGTACATATGCATAGGTCATAATCAGTTTTGTTAAAAGTGCGCTTAAGTGAAAGCCTCAAAGGCCTAAGCTAAGCGAGAACCGCATTTACAGAAGTGAGTGTTTTTTTTTTTTTTTTTTTGATTGGCATCCAAGAACAACGTCCCGAGGGTGCACAGGCTCTCAGCAAGAAGTTTCCCACAAGTGGACCTCCGGTAATTCAAAGGAAAAATCCCCCAGTCCAATGACTCCTAGAGATTGTTTGCACCCAGTATTTGAGAATTAGACCTGGGGGAGCATACTCCCAAGCCCAAGGCCTTTACCACTTGAGCCAACCCCTAGGGGGTTTACAAAAGTGAGCTTTAAGCACAGGTTTTGCAAAAAGTCCTAGAAAGAGCTCTTTTTCTATGTTTTTAGAAAGAAAATATAAAATATCATTTCAAGACCCAAAAAATGATGTAACAAATATTTTTATATTTAGATGATATTGAAGGCCATTTATGTACACCATAGAGCCACATAGGGACAAAGCCAAGCGGCGAGGGGGGCTTGTACTCCTGCCCCTTCTTCCAGGCTCTGAAGAAAGTGCACAAATTAGTTAAAACAAAGTTCAAGGAAGGTTAAGAAAATAGTGTATAACTAAAGAGTGCTGAGTGCTACCACCGAAAAGGTGCACTTTAGTTATATAATTTTGTTAAATACCTAATTTTTACGCTTAAAATTTATTTACGCACTTTACTGCTCCCAAACAGTGCACTTTATTTATTCACTTTTTAATTAGAACATTATATGAACTTTTTGCTCTTGTAAATTTTGTAAAATGCATATTTCATTTTGGTTTTGAATTATTTTTTCTTTCTTATTTCTTAATAACCTTTTATTTTATTAGTGATATTCATACAATTATTTTACAACATATTTTACAACCAACCAGTGTAATAGTCTGACTTTATAAATATGCTAAATTTTATTTATTTAAATTTAAAATTTTAGAGAACCGTCATTTGTTAAAAATTGACTTGTAAAAATAGTTGTATGATAAATTGTATGTGTATTATTACTCTTATTCTTAACACTTTATGGTGTCCCCAAAAATTCAATTGAAGAACTTATTCCAACCTAAAATTAGGGAGCAAACCCCCCCCCCCCCCCCCCCGCCCACCCAAAAAAAAAAAAAATACAACCCTTGCTTCGTTCTTGGCACCACATGTCATAGGTGATGTGCTTTGAACTTGATATAGTAGTCCAAGTTATGTTAGCATAGAAGCCAATACCTATTTATTATAATATATCGACATTTTATTATATGAGAGCGCTAGGGACACAACCGATGACACAGGGCATATGCAAAGGAGAACACCTAATTAAGGCAATGCATCAAATTATGCACTAATATCATTTAAATGTAGCGTGAGGACAATGTACACATTTTTTTACCATATAAACTTAATGTTTTCAATCTAAGTTTGATAGCCAAATTGGGTTGGTTAGGGATTGAATGATTAACTTCTAAGGCCATGTTTGGGAAGTGAGATGAATTGAGAACATCTCATCTCATTTCAAAACTTCTCATAATTTCATTCCCAAACATCATTCAAACATAAAACACTTTTCATTTTTCAATTTCAAATCTTTAACTTGTTCATCTAATCATTACCTAATCATTATTTTTCTTATATATAAAAAAAATCATTACCTAATCATTACAACTTTTCCAAACTTTCAAACAAAACACAAAAAATAATACAACTTTTTCAAATTTCAAAACAAAAATAATATTAAAAAATTATATTAAAACAATTTTTTAACTTTATAATATTTTTATTCAACTTTTTCTCTCTCATTTCTCAAAACCGAATAAAACATTTTAACTCAAACCATTTCACTACTCTTCACAGAATTCTCATCTCATCTCATTACCCAAACATAAGTCCTTGCAAAGAGCATTCCTTATCTTCAAAGTTCTAGCCATTCCTTTCCCTCCAAATACACCGCAATAGGCATATGAGAACCATCTTCCCTGATACTAGCCCTTGATATGCAGAGCCTATTAATCCTTGGCCCTGAAGTATAATAAAATCCAATGACCTGGTTCTTTATTTACCCAAGAAAAAAGGAGCATACTTATAGCTTAAGTACTAAAAGCTAATACAGCAAAGCAAAAGGCAAGCATAAAGATGCAACGCTTGTTTTTCCTATTTCAGCCATATTTAATTTGTTTGCAATTGGCGTTTTACTTTAAGGTAATTGAGCATGTAGCAGATCCTGCTGAATTCTGCAAGTCTCTGGCAGCGTTAACTATTCCTGACGGAGCTACTGTGATATCAACAATCAACCGTTCTATGAGAGCATATGCAACTGCAATTATTGGAGCAGAGTACATCCTCCATTGGGTATTATTTTTGTTCTCATTCTACAACTTAACAAGCTTGTTGATTATTTGTTTCACACCTCTTGGGCAGTTGTACATGACTTGTTTTGGAACTTGGTCATGCTTTCATATTTACTTGCCTCTAATAAAAAAAAAAAGATTTAGAATCTACTTTTACATTGTTCAAGTTATCAGTATACCTCAAACGGCAGTAGGCATTGCTTTACTCAATTTTGATTCAGCCAAGCTTGACCAGTCAAGATTCTAGCAAGTAGTTTGCCACTTCCAAGAATTCTGAATCTGTGGTCGTTTCTGACCAAAAACGAAGTAGAAAAGAAGATTGTATACCATGGTTCTTTCAAATTATAAAATTTTTGTGCAGAAATATGTATGCACAAAGGAAGATCCTAAAATTGTAGGGCTTCTGTTTTATTTTTTAAGAGTCTCACTGGAATGTCTATATAATGAAATATTTGGTATATTCAAATATAGGTTCAAGATGCAGCATGATAGACTTAAGTAGAATATAAGATGCTAGTTTACCAGATGTTGTAGAAACATTCACATTTGATCTCTCTTTTTTCATTTTACCATATATTTATGTCTGATCAATACATAATTAATGGAATCTGTGTATGAAAGAGCCTTATTTCAAATAGGGGAGAAATGGAAATGAGCAAGGAATGGAGTAAGGGACGGAGTAATAAAAGACTATTAAGTTCATTTAGAACTTTCTTCTTCCTACATGACACCATCAATTTGACCTTTTTGACTGGAAGGTTTCCAATAGAATTGGCTATAGAGTCGCTCTTTCTAAATAGGTCGAGTAGCCCTTTATACCCAAAATAACTGATTTAGTTATTCTTATTAAAACGCCTGAATATTGATATTTTGCTCCAATTCTCACTTAGATGTACTAAATTTGATGTTTTACAGCTTCCTAAAGGCACACATCAGTGGTCAAGTTTTCTCACTCCTGAAGAATTAGTCCTGATCCTTGAACGTGCCAATATCACTGTACGTAAACTATGTTATTACCTTTTGATATTTCGTGAATGTCTGCTACGTGGATTAATTAGGAACCCCTGCAAGTTTTAGTGAAAGCATGTTTGCTTGGCTCTGTACAGGTCAAAGAGATGGCCGGATTTGTGTACAACCCCTTCACAAGAAGATGGTCTCTATCTGACGATATTAGTGTGAATTTCATTTCTTTCGGTACAAAAAAGGTCCAATAAATTAATTTCAATATTTAGCTCTTTTTGTTTTGCTTGGGGTATGGTTAGGGCTGAATAAAAATTCTGCCATTATGAGATCATTCTTTCTCAATGACCCCTGGTCTCCATTGTATATTTTGGTCTTTACTCGGGCCTTCAGCGTTTGCTAGGGGTGGAAATAATATCCAGCGTGAAAATTCGGGTCCTGGACAGACAAAACCAAACCTACGGGGTGTCGAAGGTTCAGGTGCTGGTTTTTTAAGTGCGATTTAGATAGTGAGGTGAGATGAGATGAGATGATTTTAGAAATAAATTGAAAATTAAAATAAAATGTTGTTAGAATATTATTTTTTAATATTATTATTGTTTTTAGATTTAAAAATTTTGAATTATTTATTATATTTTGTGTGGAAATTTAAAAAATTTATATTGATGAAATGAGATGAGACGAGACACTTTCACTATCCAAATAAGGCTTTAGGAGGAAGCCCATTGATTATTTTATTTTTTTTACTTTCTCTTATATTTTTAAGTTTCAGCCGAATTAAAGCCCATATTGAGAATTTAAAAAAACCAAAAACAAAAACTAATTAGTCAAATAAAAAAAAAAAATCTAAAAATTAGGTTTTAGAAGAAGGGAAAACTCAATTAATAAAAGAATGTAAAAGCTTAATCAATTTGTATGGTCCATAAATACAGGAATAAAAAAAACCAGATATTACCCAAAGCACCAAAAAAACTATAACATTGGTAAAGTCCATCAAATGCCCAAAAAAGAAAGGCCGAACTGAAGCTGCTCATCAAGATGATCTTTGGAAATTGGTAGCTTCACCTTCTTGATCATGTCCATTAGAGACAGGTTTCCTTGATTGGCAGGTCCCTATTAGCATGCAAATGAAATCCCCATCCGTTAGCCTTCTCCGAGTTTCAGTTCTGTCTATAATTTTTCTCAATCATTAATCTGATCCAAAGTGAGCCAACAAAAATAATCCAATTTCCAATACCAAGAAATGGTTATGTAAGCGGATTTTTTCCCTTGGGCAAGAGGCCCAGTGAATAGGCCCAAATACAAAAGGGGCCCAAGTCAGCAAGGCAATCTATCAGCCCATTAAAGGACCCGGCCTTGGGGCAGAAGTCAGCCTACGGTGTCAAACGTGTAGGAAACCTACCATAACTCAAAGAAAGGGGGAACACGCCACCTCAACATCCCTCTACGGAGCTTAATCCCATGTAGTTCTAAGTAGACAGAATAGCTCTTTGTTGAGACAGTTCATTATCAACTCAATCCACTTTTTGCAAAAACCTCACTTCTCATAATTGCCTCCAGGTAAGGCCATTCAATTCTAACATAAGCTTTTGACATGTCAAACTTGATAGTCGTATTCCCTATTTTACCTTTCTTCCTTGCCTTCATTGTGTGTAGTATCTCATAGGCCAACATATATTGTTAGTTATTAGTTTGTTGGCCAGAACTTTTGACATTATCTTATATGCTACGTTGCATAAACTAATAGGCCTATATTCACTTCCCAACCTCGGTTCCTTTACTTTAGGAACAAGTGCAATATAGGTAGTGTCCTTTACTTAAGAGAATTAATATTTTAACCATGATAGCACAATATTACATACTTCATCTCCAATTATATGCTAGTGTTCTTTTATTAAATAAGGCTCCAAAGCCATCTAGTCCAGATGATTTTAAAGGAGCCATCTGACTTCTTGCATCCTCTATCTCTACTTTGGTGAAGGTCTTAGACAAGATTTCATTCATCCCCCTTTTCACACACAATTCCATATTCTTCAGACATTCATCAATATTAGCACTACTAGGCACTGAGGAGGTGAACAACTTTTCAAAAAATACTTTAAAAGCTCCTTCCAACTCTTCTGGACTTGTAAGTCTTTTATTCTGATCATCAAATAATAGCTTTATATTGTTCTTCCTCCTCCTTTGATTAGCACAACTATAGAAGAATTTTGTGTTTCTATCTCCTAGGTGATACCAATTCATTTTTGCTCTTTTCCTCCACTTCAAATCTTCCTTGTCAAGAACAACCCCAATCTCTTTATGAGTTCCTTCTCTTTTTTTTTTTTTAATCTCTTCTATATTATGGTTCCCTTCATCCTCTTGTAGTTGTTTTAACAATTCTGTCTTTTCTCTTAGAACTTTCCCCTTGTCAACTTCAGTTTGTTTGCTCCATCTTAGTAAGAATCCCTTGTTATCTTCCAGCAAACTCTGCATCCTCATTGATGATTCACACACTACTGGTCTCTTCAGCAAGACCCTTCTAATCACTTCTTCACATTCCTCCTCTAGTGAACATTTTGCTTCATATCTAATATCCTCATTGTCCTCCATTCTTTTTCTAGTATTTGATTCATGCATAGTAATATTGGCATGTGATTTGAACTCCTAGCAGCCAACACTTCCACCCACCCTTCTTTAAAAATTTCCCTCCCCTTTGAGTTGGCCACAGACCTATCCAGTCTCTCTTTAGTAAAAGACACATCCTCATGCTTACTGCTCAGCGTAAACTTCTCTTTTTTCCATCCCAAAACAAATAGTCCCCCGAGCTCCAACATTTCGCTAAAACGTGCCATTTGTTTTTCTTGTCTCTACCTTCCACCCCTCTTTTCATCTTGTGCCAAGATTTCATTGAAGTCACGAACCATACGCCAAACATAAGTTTCTAAAGGTTTTAGTGAGGCCAACAGCTTCCATGATTCTTCCCTCAAACTAGTATCAGGCTGCCCATAATATCCTGTCATCAACCACTTCTATTTTCCTTCCTCATTTATAATCCATGCACTAATGTGCCTATGTGAGCAGTTTAAAATCTACACTTCCGTTGACTGATCCCACAACAACATTAAACCACCCTCCCTTCCATTTGGTTCAACCACAAAACATCATTCACATTTCAATCTTCTTTTTATGCTTTCACTTTTACCACTCATCTTAGTTTCCATCAGAAAACTTACATTGGGCTTCTTCTCCTTTACTAATTGACAAAGATCTTGAACTGTCCTAGGGTTCTCTTAGGTTTTCATGGTGATTGGTGGAGCTGTATAATAGCCTCCACCATTATATTTAGTTTTTCCCCCACCACCTCATTGCATTTTCCTTTTACTTTTTTTGTCCCTCTCCTTCTCCTTCCCTTCAACATCAGATCTCAGCATTCTCTTTGAAAGATATGTCACAGTTAGTGAATCAACCAAATTACTTTCTCTCTTGCTCTTCTTTTCCATGCCCTTTTTACCTTCCCTTTGCTATTAGTAACACTCTTATAGTTGGTTTCCCCCCTTCCTTCATAGCCATTACCTCCATCCCTTCGTCTACCTCCTTATCTTTTTTATCAGTCTGCCTCCCCTTCTTATCCTTTTTATCAGTTTTCCAATCTACCTCTCTTTCATTTTTTGACTCTTCACTGCTCTCACCCCTTATCTCCATTATTCTCATCTCAGACTCCTTAATTTTTCTTCTCCTCCATCCTCTCCTCTCTGCACATCCATCACCTTCCCCACTACATTATTATCTAACTCCCCCTTTTCTACTCTTCCGTTCACCTCTATCTGGGCTTCTTCTTCTTCTTCTTCTTCTTTTTTTTTTTTTTTTTTTTTTTTTTTTTTTTTAATTACCCCCAAATCAAGCTTCTAAACCCCTCTTCTTTTTTGCTCTTGTCCTTGCTCTCAACCAGGCTCCAAATTGAGCCTCTCCCTCCTCCTCCCCCTTGTAGCCTGAGTCACCTGTATAATGCACTCATAGCTAAAACAGAAGTGTGGTAGCTTCTCATACTTAAGAGGAATCCAGTACGCCTTTTCTTTAATAGTTATGGTCCTCCCTCTTGCCAGAAGTTTTCATAAATCTATTTATGTTAAGACCCTTAGATAAGTCCCCCATCCACACCCATCCTCTTGTGTATCCACCTCCACAACTCTACCAATGGTGGCTCCTAGTAGCTCCCCTCGTTCCTTGTTCATACACACCAGTGGTAACTCATGCATCTGAATCCAAAGCCTTTCTATCCTAAAATTCATTTTCTATGGTGGTGTGAATCCATCAAACTGTATAATCACAAACAATTAGTTGTCAAAGAGAGCCAAGGCCTTCCATTCAAAACACGCTGCTTATCAACTTGATTCCTGAAAACTATCACAAAGGTATTTGATCCCACCTCCTGGAACTAAGCTCTCTTTCTTATCCTCCACACTTTGGCCTTTGTCAATTCAATCACTACTTGGCTAATGCTCCTCTCAATCCATACCTTCCCAACCAAGCTTAGTTCTCCTGTGATGACCCGCTTTTACGTGTATTTTCACTGAAGGGTTGTTTTTAATTTAATTAATATATTAGTTTATTTATTTTAAATTAATGTATTTTAATTGATTTTTATTTATTTGATGCGGGTTTAATTTAATTAGTCGTTTTACAGTTTTTAATGTCGTTTTCGGCGGATCCGTTTTGGTTTCCGGAGTGAGGATTGGACCTCATTTATTTCCTACATCTTTTCTTTTCCCTTTTCCCTTTTTCTCTTTTTCTCTTTTCTTTCTTTTTTATTTTCTTATTTTTTCTTTTTCCCTTCCTTTTTCCCCTCCCCTCTCCCACGCGTAACCCCCCCCGTTCGTCTCTCTCTCTCTCTCTCTCTCTCTCTCTCTCTCTCTCTCTCTCTCTCTCTCTCTCTCTCCTCTCGCACGCAGAAAATTTCTTCTGCCCAGACCCACCGCCGCCTGCCATCGTGTGGCACACCACCCCCACCAAAATCTTCCCCTCCCTCCGGTGAACCACCCCATCAATTTTCACCGCCAACGGAGCCGCCGTTTGGCCGGATAAAGCCCAGCAAGCCTCATGGATTTTGCTCCGATCCGCCGTCGTCGCTCTACCTCCGGCCACCACCTCTTCACCACTTCATCACCGACTCCTTGCCGTCCTAACCCACCCATTTCCGGCCTCTAATAGTCACCGGAACAGCTCCTACGAGCTAGCTTTCTATTTTGGAAAATCCAGCCATCAACCACCATTTTCGCTGCCACCCACGGCCAAACTCCACTTCCATTAGCTTCATAAACATCCTTAGACCCTTCCCTATCAATCCTGAGCCTTGGTTTGTCCCCGTTCAAAAGTGGTTATTTTACAACCCACGGCCACAGTGAAATTTCACTGTTACGTTGCTTTCCTTCCGCTGTTTGCAACGCCGCGTGTTTTCTAAAAATACCATATAGCGCTGTAAGTATTTTCCAAACCCTACTTTTAGATTTAAATATATTTTTCTCTTTCAATAATTAATTGTTGTTGGTTGGCTGATTTCGGACTGAGTCCGAGGAGTTCGGGGGTTGGATGGATTGAGGACGGAGTGCTTAGTTTTGCTTGTTTGTGTTTGCTTGATTATTTGAGCCATGAGGCGTGAGTTGCATATTGTGTTTATGTGCATATTGTTTTAATCGAGAAAATCCCGTTTTATTGGCGTAAATGGTTTTTGGTGCGTGTGTCTCACGAGCCCAAGCCGGGATGAGTTATTATCTCGGTGGAGCTCCTCTGGTCACTCGGGAGTGGATAAAACTGAGTGACATCCCCTGGATTGTCGCAGGGCGACAACCGGATCGCACGATACGGTAACGCTGTCGTGTCAACTCCGTGGTCCCTAGAGTGGCGGGGACTAGAGGATGGCCTGGCCAAGTAAACGCGGGGCGCGAGTCTGGGCATCGCTCGTTTAGGTGTCATATGCGTAGTCGTTACCTGCGGTGTGGCACAGAGCCAGGGTGTGCGGATGATCCCTAGGGGAGATCATGGTGCATGCATAACCGGTTTGTTTTTATGGTTTTCGGATGTGGGCAATTTTCTGGGAAAATGGCGATGTTGGTTTTCGAGGCTTGTGATCCATTTTCTAGGAAAATGGTGGTTTGGGCCATTATCTGGGATAATGACGAGACTTGGTTTTAAGGATATGTTTTTGTGGGCCAAATTGGTTTTTGGCGTGCGTGGAAAAATTATGGTTTTATGGCGTATGTGCATTGGTTTTTCTTTCATGCATATTGTTTAAGTTTTATATGTTTTTATGTAGTGGTGTTTGGAGTTTACTTACTTGCAGCACCATTTTTGGTACCGTAGATTTTGGTACAGAGATCGAGGATGAGGAGGAGGAGGCTGAGCCCGAGGATGCAGTTCCGTCGGGATGCTGATGTTATGTTTTGTATTTGATTTAAAATTATATTTGTGTCTTGTAATATTTATTTATGTATGTTTTGAATAGCTTTGTATTAAACAAGAAAAATTCTAGTACTTAGTTATTGATTTGCTTTTTTCGCTGCGTATTTCTCGTGCACATTTGTCGCTTTTACACACACTTGGTACACGTCGATAGGGTGATGACCCGTGATGTCATCATCCGGACGTCTCGATTTCCCCGTGTCTGTGCATGGGGATTTGGGGGCGTCACATCTCCCTTGTAGTTCAGGTCCTTCGATATGTAATCACTAAGCTCTATATTCAAAGCTTCCTTTTCCGTTAACCTTAGTCTCTCCCATCTTTCCTCTATGTCATTCATCCTTCTCCACCTCTCTAACGTCTCTGCCATATTCCCTCATAGCTAGCGATGGACAAAGCAGTTATGGTACTCCCCTGCACCTCATTGCCACCTCCAATTGTGTTAGAATCTTCATGGACCCCACTTCACCTCATCCTTCTTCTAGAGAAAAGAAAGAGAGAGAAGACTTTTTCCCAACGGTCGGTTGGAACAATTATTTATGGGCATATCTCTATCCTTACGAGAAAAAGTGCTAGTTCACATTGGTTTTTTTCTTTGAGAAATGATATTTGTAGTCATATGCATGCACTCTTTTTAAAAATAGTGAATAGATTTGAGACCCATATAAAAAAGTAAATTTTTTAATGATAGATTCTACTCTTTTTCAAAATGAGTTTGCGACACTTGCACAACCCATAACTATATCTAACATTATTCATAAACTTATGTGGTTGGTTTATGGAACGTTTAATGCTTTAACACACACCCATTGAGGGCCTATTTTTGTTAGAGACATTGTTTCACAGTTTAAGTTTTTGCATTGGCTTTTTGGGAAATGTCGATTTTATGGTTGATTTTTTATGACTTTCATAATTTAGTATATTTTATTACTTCTTAACTTTAAACTTTAGTCTAATTTATTTATTTTTATTAATTTTAGGCTTCATTATTGTCATTTAAATTTTATTTCAGATTTGAAGAAAAGGAAGATCCAAATTTTAGAAGCTTATCGTCTAGGGACTCTCTCTCATTTAAATGAAGATTTTACTTGAATATAGGAGCTATTGAATAAAAAAGAAAAACACATGTAGTAGTGGGACACGAGGGACGTAAGCTATGGTTTGAATTTATGCGAGATGCATGATGGGATGCGAGATGCATGTTGGGGTCCTCTTGGTTTTTACGGATAAGCATATTTGAAGGAGTGAGTCTTTTGGCTTGGCATGTGGGCTTTTGAACACTATACGCAACACGTTTATTTTGGTTTGAATGAGGATGCAACTCAGTAGAAAACAGGCGGAAGATCTTTGGAAAGCTTGTGGTTTGACTTGGTAAAAGGAGTTCACGTGGGGCCCTTCTTTTGATTTTATGAATCAACATGCAATACGGGCCCTTATTTTGATTTGGAATGAAGATGCACAGACGATATAGGACGGCACATATTTTCTTTTCGTTTGAAGGATGCTACGACTTGGCGTAGAGGCAACGAATATAATTTTCAGTGTGTATTTTCTTCTCTCAGAAAAATTATGGCAAATTATTGAATTTAATTTTTAGTATGAACTAAATTATTTTTATTCTAGGAAAATGATGTAATCTTGTTTCAAAATATGCTTGCTTTTTTATGCTAATTTGAAGTAATTCTCTTTTACGTTTGTTTGATTTATTCTAAGCTTATTACTTCTAATTGACCTGGCCATTAATTAGATGATTTGATCTTGTGATTTTCTATTGAAAGAGGAAATTATATGATAGAACTTGGATGTTTCAGCATAGGTAAATATAGAGATCAAAAGACTTATATGAACCTATGTAGTCTTAAAATCGCTGATCTTAATACTTTCTTGCTTTATTAGCTTGCATACTCTTGTTTAAAATGATGAAAAAGAATATTTCCAATTGACTATCGAAAGATGCTTTTGGATGACTTTGGAGATTTTGCTAATAAACAGAGAAAATTAAATTAAATTAGTTAAATGAGAAAAGTCCAGTGAGGGATTAGGTGAAATTGGTTTCCTAGAAGTTCTTTTTCTCATTAATTTGATCTTTGAACAATAGCTTTCTTTTTCTTTGAATACTATAATTGAATTGATTTTATTTCAAATTGTAATTACAAACAGCCTTAGTGACTTTTCTAAATAAAGTCGAAAGTAAGATACCAATCATTGAGAACGATATTCTTCTCACTTTACTATAAAACTACAATACTATGCACTTGTAGTTTTGCACCGATCAAGTTTTTGGTTGCCTTAGGGATTTTTTCCCCTCGGAGTAAAGTGTTTCACACACCAATTGATATTCTCTAAAGGATGCACGTGACTTCTCCAGCCCCATTTGGGATTGGACGGTGACTGAAGTGTCGAGACATTTAACACAAGACTACATACCCCTCATATATGACAGTTAAGATGCAATGCACCTACTAATCTAGTAGTATGCAATATATCACAGCGGAAAATTCTACTTAGGACAAATGGTAAAAAAGATATCATAGTACCGAAGCACAAAATCCAAAAATAGCATATTTCATAAAATCATTCAAAAAATATAATTGTTTCAAAGACTCCCAAAAACATGGGACCAATCATTATACTGTCATAAAAACATTCTATCTTTCATGATCTTAATGGTCCATTGTCAAAAAGTCTTCTAGAAGGTCGTTCCTACTTGGCCTTGTTTTGATTCAGAATCCTTCTTAGCTCCTCGAAGAGTTATAGTACTTCAGTGATAAACAGGTTGGCAGCTTCCAACCTTTTTAAAATTGATGGCTCCAGAAAGCCATCATGTCTCTTCGGAGTCTCCCTAGGTAGCTAGGGAGCTGGCCTCTTGTGTTTCCCCATGGTTTTCCTCTTGGGATCCTATCATCACTTCTACCATTCTGGGTAAGGGAATGGTAGTGGAAACTACCACAGTGAGATTTCAAAAAATTTCAGTAAGTAAACAAATAATGTACAATAGATATCATAAGCATACGAGAACAAATCAAAATGAATGCATGGACATGAACTTGTACTTATGCACTTGACCTTTGAAAACACAACTTGTAACAAATCTTTCATAACACTTTCATAAAAACATCTTTTCATAATTTTGTTCTTAAACATTAAACATATATATGAGTTCGGGTTCCTATTCATATAACATAACATAACATAACATAACATGTCTTTAAGCTCAAGGCCTTAATCTTCATTTTAATATATAATTGAATACCCCACGGCTCCCTTGCACTGCGTGTTTCCTGCTAGTTACCGCATCAACTGTTGGCCAACTTTGACCAAGGTAACTACGTCTTATTCTTAATCATACTTAGTACGATAGTTTGCCTTTTCACCTTTACTATATGGCAACTACTAGCTTTGGATGAAACCCTGCTCTGATATCCTTTTCTTTTAGGAACCATTCAGGGCCCGTCGACTTTACTTCATTGATTTAGGGGTCTCCACTCTATTTTAATCACTCTTAAGTGGATATAGGAGTTTCAGTAGGGCATTCTCCAATCCTAGCATTTGGGATCGTGACAAAACATTAAACAACTATTTTCATTTTAGAAATAATTTCACAAACCCAATGCATATGACATGGACTATGAAACCTTATACTTTCATGAGACATATACTAATGCATACCGAGACTCAATATAAACCATACATCATGAAATCATGTGCAACTATGTACACTCCGCATTATGGATCAATTAGAACACACGACCATGTTCTTAATAAAAAATTCTAAGGCATTTTGTTGCGCCTAAATTTTGACTCAAAGTAGTGAACCAAAAATTTAGAGCAGTTTTACCTACAAGTATATAGGTGTAGTAGTACCTAACAGGGTCGAATCCACATGGATTGACTTATATGATACGGAAAATAAACTCAAATAATGAAAAGAAACTAGAATGAAATGAGTTTATCACAATAAACTAAGATAAATATATAGATAATCAAAATATCCAATAATAAAACTAGTAAATCGATCAAACTCACAATATAATTTTTATCATTGATCCGAAACAATATTTAAATAATTAGACTTCACCTCTAACCTTAGTATAAAAGTTTAGCCAACCATGGTCATTAAATGAGCCATGGAAATCACATAAATATTCTCCAACAGAAAACTATAATAAAATACAAAGTCTAACACTAGAAAAAAAACCCTCACAAGAGAGCAAAGATGGAGAGAAAGAACAGAGCTTGAAAAGAACTCCCCTCATGTGTTTCTGCATGTTGACAAGCATGGAAGCTTTTCATTTCTTATTTTGTTCCCTTTCTTCCATGTCTAATGCCTTTCTTTTCTTTCCTAAGCCTTTTCCATTTCAGCCTAGCAAAAAAAAAAAAAAAAGGCCTAGTGTTCCAAGCTCCAGACAAAAAAAAAAAAAAATCCTTCCCCGTAAGACGTCCAATCCAGCGTCACTCCCATCATTCGTCCCAAGCTGCGAGAGCATTTGGTGCCGTCTCTATCGAAAGCTTTTTTTTTCTCTGCTCTAGTGCCCATCTCTCATGCCTCTCCAAAAGTTGAAGCCCCTCTGCATTTCTTCTGTTCTACTCTAAGAGTGCTGAAGTGCCTCCCCTTCGTAAGTCCCCAGCTCCAAGGAAAAAGTCCCTCTCTCTATTCAAAATTTTCTTTCTTTTCTCTCACAGGTTTTGTCCCAGACCCTTTTTTCCTCTGCTCCAGTCCAGCCTACTTTTGTCCCTCTCTAGGTTGTAAAAGTCTTTCCCCCTTTCTTTGTTCCATCCCTTTCTTTTCAGCCCAGATGTAGATTTCTCCTCCTGTGTGCTTTGTTTTTGTCGCGTGTGGAAAGCACCTGCAAAACTCTTCCCTTTTGTGAAGTAACGTCCGCAAATCCAATCGAAAAAGTCTCTCCTGCTCCGTTCTGTGTGTTATCCCATGTCCAAAATGAAGCTTGCTGTATTGCACCTTTTTTTTTTTTTAATTTAGTCCGCATCTTGCATTTTGAGCAAAGGCCAAAAGGACCAACGTATTGAGAGGAATTGAAAGGAATTGTTGTGCATTGTTTATTTGGACCGTTAACTTTCAAAAACTGAGAAAGAAATAGAAACCAAAAGTAAATAAAAAGAAATAAAAAGTAAGAATAGAATATGAAAAATATCTTATGCATGAGAGGAAATGTTGCTCAGTTAAATCACAAGTTACAAAATAAAGCATAAACTATGCTATTAATCAATTTAAATCACAACTTGGATTTATGCCTATTAACCAATTTTTCATCTAAAACCAATAATAATATCATAAAATAATTAAAATATATTGGTTCTAAATGTATGAAGTATGCAATATTTTAGCTCAATCACACCCTTCAACTAACGTTTTGGTAATCCTTGAGCAAAATAGTGAAAATTAATTGAAATGAACATTGTGTAAAGCTCAAAATCCAAACAAAAGCAATCAAATATAATTCTAAATTCTCACAAAAATTGATTCATGACTACTCAACACCAAAAGTTGTATCCACAAGGACAATCTCAACAATTTTTCACATAGAATTAGGGTAAATATCTCAGAACTCATATGTGTGTGGCTAGACAGTTTTGTGTTCCTTATTAATAACTATGATTTATCATAGGATTTTTTAACCTTGAGATTAATCATTGTTGATTCTAACTACCTCAAAGCCTAAGGGACTGTCAATTTTCACACCAACTCTGTTTAAAAGTTGAACACTCAATCTCTAAAAGGACCAACATGTTAAGAGGAATTGAAAGGAATTGTTGTGCACCGTTTGTATGGACGGTTAACTTTCTAAAACTGAGAAAGAAATAGAAACCAAAAGTAAATTAAAAAAAAAGTAAGAATAAAATATCAAAAATATCTTATGCATGAGAGGAAATGTTGCCCAATTAAATCACAAGTTACAAAATAAAGCATAAACTATGATATTAACCAATTTAAATCACAACTTAGATTTATGCCTATTAATCATTTTTCCATCTAAAACCAATAATAATGTCATAAAATAATTAAAATATATTGGTTCTAAATATATGAATTATGCAATATTTATGCTCAATCACATTTGAACAACAAACAAAGAATAAAGCATTCATGTTTTCACATGTACTATGCATGGCCGAAACATTCAAACCCTAGCATGCATTAAAATTTGTTTTGTGCCCTTAGATCTTCAGACACACAATGATAACACATCATCCATGGTCATGGCCGAAACATATCAACATTGAAATACACATTACACCAGCTTTTCATGAACTTAGAATCTTCTAATTAATGTGTTTGGTGGAACATTATCAATGAACATACATGTGTAGCCGAAATCATGCAAGTGAATATACATATGACAAAGCAAGTATTCCATGAAATTGAACCTCCAAGGGATTCAGTCATGTAACAAGTATTCACAAACATTTTTAAAACATGCAAGTCCAAACCCTAGATGTGGCATCACATCTCATTTCCATGATGTAAACCAAATAGCAACAGACTATTTCAATAACATGGTAAGCAAAAATGCAAGAAATCAATTATATAACATGGTAGAGTATCATCACCTTAAATGCAATCATACAAACGAACAAACAAACGAGTTCACATAGCATATGCATAAGATATCCGAGTGTAAATTAGGAATTTACTTACAAAAATCCAACGTCCAACTAAAATAAACAAATTTGAAAAATGTATTAACAAGGTCATAAGACTCTATTATTTCTAAACCCTAAGTTGTGTAGGAGTGAGTGAGTGAGTGCTCTAGGTTTTCCTCAAAACAAGATAAACCCTAACTTTTTCAAAAATCATGCTTAGGCCGATGCCTTCCTTTCCCTCCCAAAATATTAACTATCACAACTTAACCAAAAGATGGTTCAGATTCTCACTCTTGAAGAAACTCCTAAGCATTCCGAATATAGGTGTTCGTGTTCCTGTGGAAAATACCCCAAAACTGAGAGTATTCTCCTTCCCATGGTCGTGTGTGTGTGCATTTGTTCATGAAGAACATATGGGAAAACCGAAGCATTCCCTCACTCTTGGCCATGTCTGAGAAACAAGAAAAGTGATGATTGGTTCTTCCTTACCTTGTGGCTTCCCTTGAAGAAAGATGTGATTACCCGAACCTAGTAGAGCATGGGTCATAGCTTTATTTTTAGAAGCCATAGCATTTAAGGGCCTTAGTGTCTCAAGTGAAGAAGAGGCCTTGAAAGATTAGTTGTGCAATTGGGCTCAAAAGAGAAAGCTAAAACCTATAGTGAAATTTTTCCCTTAAGGAAAACCCAAGCCCATTTGGATTTTAGTCCAAGATTCAAACCCTAATAACTAGTGCCATGTGTCACACATGGAGAGCTACGTACCTAGTCTTGATAGTGGTTAACGAGGGAGAGAGAAGAGTGTTGGGAAGCCTAAGGGAAAGACTTACATGCCAATTCTAGTTGTGTTGCCATTTGTCATTCATGCAAGGAGGTTTGTCGAAAGATGAAGTGATGAGAAGCTTAGGGAAGGCCAAAGGTCACTCGGCCAACACACACACACCCACTCTTCATGCCACTTGGCAATTGGTTGAAGACCAAAGGATATCTTATTGGGAAGTGGAGCCTAGGGTAAGCAAAAGGGGACTCATTCCAATGGATTTGCATAGGGAAACCCAAGGGACAAGAGAGATTTTCAGTTTTCCTCCTACCACATGCTCACTTATGTGCTTTTCTCAGATTTTTGCCACTTATCAGTTGTGTACAAGATTCTACAAGGAATAGGAGAAGACATTTGCACAAAAGACTATCTTAATCCTAAATTTTTGGCCACTACACTCAAGGACACAAATTCACATGCCACTTGTTATGCTAGGGTTACAAAAGGAAGCTTTGGGAAGTGGAAGGTTACCTAGGGAATGTGCACTAGAAGGTGAAATATCTGCATGGATTCTTGAGCAAGGAGGGGCGGCAAGGGCAAGGGCAAGCACACGCCTAAGCCATGTGGCACCCATGCAACATCCTATTTTTGAAAGAGGAAGAGACCTTGTAGATGGTTTTAACTATTTTCCTTGAGATACATTACACCTAGACTCATATGAAAGGGGCACTAGAGGGTTTCAACTAAGAGGGGAAGGTACTCCACATGCCACTCACAAGCCTTGATTATTCCCAAGGCAATCTCATGATGGGATCTCAAGGGGCATGTTCAGCCAAAGGAAGAGGAAGATGGGCAAGCTACTTGTCCTTCATGTATTGAATCTCTGGTAACCAATAGGATTTTGTGAAAGAGTTCTATATAAAGGGAGAAGAGCCACACAACCTAGGGCTTTTCTTTTTGCCATTTTTGGACCCCTCATGCTCTCACTCTCTCCATATTCTCTTTCATGACCACTTATAAGATTTCTTACTTTCTCACACTTTCTTTCCAACCAAACAAGACAAAACTACCTTCAAGAGGGAATTTCGGCTTTAGCAAGGAAGAGGCACGGTGAGAATTTTATTTTTCTTGATTCCCTCACACACACACAACACACTTGCAACTCAAGAAGAGATTAGAATCTCTAATGTGGTAGATTATGATCAAGCACTCACGATTTCACACTTGTTCATGAGGAACGGGTTGGTCTAAGTAGAATAATGGAGAACCCAAATCCTTCATGTATTTGGCTAACTACTTGTCTTTTTCACACTACCTTGAGATATGAATTTGAACACAAGAGAAAGGAAACGTTTCTTGACTCAAAACCCTAGTGGTCGAATGGCCTATTTGTGTTGAGACTCTAATGGTAGCCTTAGAAATCACGCACACACTCAAGAATCACGGATTAGGATTTTTGGAACCCTTATTCTAACTAGTTACATTTCAATTTACAGCTTGTTATTTGTTACTTTATGTGGAGTTTTGTAAGTATACATTCAATTTTTCATGGTCGGGTTAAAAGGGATGCCGATTATTGCTAGTAAATTGAAGATGATGCACTTTTAGGACCTTCTACAAAAAATTCGACAAAAGATTGAAGGATGGAAAATTAATTTCCTTTTAACAGGGGCTCGCCTGATTTTATTGAAGCATGTATTGTCAAGTATGCTAGTGCACTTGTTAGCTATAATGCAGGTTTCGAAATTGGTGATTAAGTATCTCCACAAAATTTTTAGTACCTTTTTTGGGTCTCGGTTAATGGGAGTCCTAAGAAGAAATGGATTAAATGGGATAATATTTGTAAACCTATGGATGAGGGAGGCGTCGGTTTGAGGTGTCTTGAAGATGTGCATAAATCTTTACATCTCAAGTTTGCTTGGGATTTGTTATGTTCATATTCTTTTTGGAAGAAGTTTTTCTGTGCTAAATATATGCATGACAAGCACGCTTTGGATATCTCTATCTCTAGAGGTACTCAATTCTGGAAAGCAATGTCTAAGGAAATTTCAATTGTCTTAAGGCATTCAAAGTGGAAGATTAGAGAAGGAAATGTGTTTTTTTAGAGAGATAAACGGTTGGATTCTAGACCATTGGTGAGTAGCTACCGATTGTGGGTGAGCCGAACCTTTTGGTGAATCAGTGCTTCCTGAACAATAGTTGGGATGTAGAAAAGCTAGAGCAGTTGGTTGGGACGAATGTAGTGGAGGCAATGATTTCTACTCTTAGGGTCGAAAGCAAGGTGATGACTGTCTTATATGGCTAGGTATTTAGGATGGGTCTTTCTCCACCAAGAGTGCTTGGTCTTTTGTTCAAGTTACTGGTCCCAAATCTCAATGGTCTCATTGGATTTGGCATGGTGCTTATTCAAAGAAATTTTCCATGCTCATGTGGAAGGCATTAAACAATATAGCCTTTCTCTGGATGATCAAATTAGAAGAATTGGTGTCCCTCAAGTTTCCAAGTGCGAATGCTGCTGTGAAGGTGCTTTTGAGGATCTCAACTCTGTTCTCTATGGAGGTAATATAGCAGTGGCCATATGGAAGTTTAGCTCACATTTGTTGGGCATTCCTTATGTCGCTAGTTGATCATGGAAGGCTACAGTTGAGGCATGGTTTCATCAAGCTTCAAAGTCATCTCAGGTTGGTAATCTTATTTTCTTTATACTTGTGATTATTACCTGGAACTTATGGAATTGAAGATGTAAGGCTGAGATGGAAGGAAAACAAGAGAAGGTTCATGCTTTATAAAGCTTAGTTAAATACTAGATTCATTGGGTTGGCATTAGAATTCAAGGTTGCCGAATCGTGATGCTACTATATTGAGGTCTTTGCATCTTCCTATCTATCCTAGGAAAAAAGAACATCTTATGTCTATTATTTGGGAGAGAACTAGGAGAGGCTGGCTTAAACTAAATGTTGAAGGAAGTAACATTCATAATCTAGGGGTTTTGGGTGATGGTGGTTTAATAAAAGATGAGTTTGGTAATTTGAAATTTGCCTTTGCAAGGCTATTAGAAGGGGTACTAATAATCCTGCAAAACTACTGGTCTTACGGATTGGTGTTCAATATTGCAAGAGATTGGGTTTTAATAATATCATTATTGAAATGGATTCTCATTTGGTTGTTAATTGGTTTGGTAAAGGTCGATGTAGCCTGTGGTACTTGGAGGATTTTTGGGAGGACATTGTTAGGATGTTGGTCGAGATGCATTTTTTGTTTCAGCATGTCTATCGGGAAGGTAATAAGGCTGTAGATTTTTTGGCATGAATGGGTAGCAATGGATGCTCACAAGAGTGGAATTTGCATATTAATGTCCCTCATTTGTTAAAAGTTATTTTACATATTGACAAATGTGGCTTGCCTTATTTCAGAAATCGATGTAGTGCTGCACGGTTAAAAGAAACATCAAAACATTAAGCAGTGTTGGTTTTTCGTATTGATGCAGTAGTGGTTTTTTGTAAATGGCTTTGGAGTCTTTGTTGTGAGCTTTTCCTAGTTGTTTTTACACAAGATTCTTGGTCAATTAATGATTAATGTCGGATTCATAGAGTTTAAGTATTTTGGACACTTGGGTTTGGTTAGTTTTTTTTTTCTCTTATCTTGTAACCCCTCGAGTGTATTGTTGTTTCCATGATTTCCTCCATCATTAGTGAGGGTCTTATTAATAAGATTGGGGGTAGGGGCCACTATTGGACATGTGGCTCTGACTTTAAAAAAACAAATATATATATATATATATATATATATTTGTGAAGATTTCTTATTTATTTGTTTTGCTTTGGTTGTTGTTCTTGTTTGCTTCCTCAAATAATTTTACATGAATTTGGAATATGACTATTGAATGACTAATGTGATTTGATTTGTGATGAAAGATGGTAATAAGATCCTTTGCATCTCTCGGTTTTAAGGAAAATGATGTTGTTATTTTAAGACCCTTGATGATTCGGCTATACCCTACCTTGAGTGATTTGGATCTTGTTCAAATGCTATGATTTCATAACTTGTTTTACCATGCTATGATTTCTAAGCAATATGGATCAAGTTTGGAGTATGTTTAAGTGATGATTTTCCATGTATACATATATGTTTCGCCCAATGCTAGTTTACCTAGTTCCATGTTTATGTTTTAATATCTTATGAGTTCTATAGTATCATGCTATGAATTAAACATGTTATGCTTGGTTATTTCATGCATGGTATCTCATATGGCACATGTCCGAGTATAAGCACGCATGTCTTAAGTCTCATGTCACATATCTTAGGGAGAAGTGATTTCAAAAGAGAAGTGTTTTAAAAAATGTTTTGAAACAACATGAATCTAAAGGGCTTGAAAATGAAATGAGTTTAAAAATTTTTGTCACGACCCCAGGTGCTAGGGTGGGATAATATTCTAGTGGAACTCCTCTATCCACTCTAGAGTGCTTAAGAATAGAGTAGTAACCCCTGGGTCGACAAAGAACTGTTGAAATGCCTCTGATGGATTCTTTCTAAAGAATGACGGGGTAGCACCTCATGGTGTACGGACCGGTGATGGTGTGGTACTAGCAAGGAGCATACGGTGCAAAGGAGAACCACGTTGTTTCCACTCTCTGAACAAGTAAAAGAGCTCCTAATGTTTATGGATCACTCGATGCAAATCTTATGATATTTTCTGAAAAAGACAAGTTTTGTTAAGGTTAATAAGAAAGAAAAGAAAGTTATTTTTTGAAAATGTTAAGTCTCTATCACAAGTTTTCAAAAATGAACAATGCATGAGTCATGGTTCGATTTCAGTCATGAGTCAAGTACATGTCCATGCATGCATTGCATGACATACCTCTTGTATGTTTGTGTTAACTTTGGTACGTTGTGTGATCACTTATTGAGATTTCTTGAAATGTCACTGTTGTAAATTTTTCCACTATCATTCAACTCCTGGAATGGTAGAAGTTGTTTAAGGACTATAAGGTGATGCTGATAGCCAAAAGGAAGAGAATGACACGTCTAGAGAGGATCGTGCCTAAGATGGACATAAGTAGGCCCGAACCTACTATTTTGGAGCAACTGGAGGCTATAGATAAGGAGATCTTTAAGATCGTCCAATTTATTGAAGAGTTTTGATGCCTCAATAATAGGGATAAGGACGGGGCTTTGGAGAAGTAAGTGAAGGATGAACAGCTATGAGGAAAAAAGAAAAGAAAAAAGAAAAGAGAGAGATGTCTAGAGTTGAGACCCCGTTTCCCATAAGGGAAGTGTTTTGAGACTTCAGATATTTTTTTAGAAGTATTTGGTCTCGTGTTTTGGGAGACCTAAACTCATATTATGTTTTAATGACTATCTTTTGATTGACGATGACAATAATGTGACAAAGTTGGGTAAAAGTTTTTTTTTTAGTCTATACCATGTACTATGCAATTGCCTGCAGAATAGATCACTTTACCTTTTGCTATTTTTTGTTGTACGTTTATTGCATACTACTAGTATATCTAGGAGCATTGCATATTATATGTCATGTACAAGGGGTGTGTAGTCTTGTGTTACATGTTTCGGCATCTTAGTCACCTCCAAATCCCAAGTGGGGGTTGGGGGCGCCACAAAGGATGGTGTCAGAGCAATTACGGTTAGGTTTGGGGAGTGAGATGAGAATTTTTTGTTTAGATGAAAGTTTAAAATATTAGATTTTAATATTATTATTATTTTAGGATTTGAAAATGTTAAATTGGGATTTCAAAAAGTTGAATTGTTTATTATATTCTGTATGAGAATTTAGAAAAACTGTAATTATGAGATAAGAATTTTAAGTCTCATCCAATTCCTCAAGCCTAACTTACGTCTCTGAGTAACCCACACTTTGTCCTAGGGATACATGGTACGTATAACTAGGTCTGAGATTTGTAGTTATAGGCAGTGATCCCATAAGCGATAGGCATGAATCTCGGAAGGATGGAATAAAATGCGTAGGCGACCTCAAGAAATGTTGAGTAATGGAGTGGTAAACTTTCAGAAGGAGACTAATCTATGTTGGTTTTATGCATTTCAGGTGAAGGAAGGAGCTATGGTATGAAATCAGAGGGAGAATACTACTCCGTGAAGAGAGCAAGAAGCCGAGAACCCACCCACGGAAGAAGGAAAAGCGATAGCAGAAACTATTCACTAAATGACTGAAGTGGTGCGGACTCAGATGGAACAAGGGCAGCAGGACAAGGACAGCCTAGAGGAGAACAAGAATGTTCATATGAGAAGTTTTTGGTGTATAAATACCAAATTTCATGGGAACAGAAGGACCAATGAAGGCTAATAAGTGGTCTTGGACTTGGAAAGGACTTTCGATATCAGTAGATGCACGACAGAGCAGAGAGTCCAGTTTATGGGACATATGCTTTAGGGAGAAGCTGGAATATGGTTGGATACTAATGATTTGGGAAATTTGATTGCACTTACTTGGGACCGATTCAATACGGAGTTCGATAATCATTTCTTTCCGAAACCAGTAAAGCAGCAAAAAGATTTAGAGTTTGCAAATTTGACCTGAGGAAACATAAAGGTTGATCAATATGCAGCACATTTTATGGAATTGGGGAGGTTCGCACTTCACCTAATCAGCTCGAAATAGATTCAAGCTAGGAAATTTTAGGATGGGTTGCACCCCACATTCAAAATCAAGTAGCCTATTTATAGATAGAAAATTTCCAAGAGCTGGTCAATGTGGCTTCGATAGCAGAAGCAGATCAATGAAAGTAAAATTTAGAGAATATTAAAATTAGGATATAGCGAGAGGCAGGAAAAATAAATACTTTCATGCGGGCAAAGTAATACCAACCATGCACACTGGTTAGGCAAGGGAGAGTAGAAATGTTTTCAAAGTTTAAGGCTGAATCAAGATATTTTCTAACTTTACCACAGATATTATACATTGGTTCGGTTGACTATTCCGTAAATATTATCACACATAGAATGGAAATAAGATCATTTGGTCCAACTTTCATTATAGTGGAGGGATTCTGGGAAAAAACAAGGCCTATAATGCTCACTTGAAAGAAGAAAACAAATATATCAAGCACTCCAACGTGGGCTCTAACAAAGATCTAGGAATACACTACAAGTTAGTCATCCAACTTTCTAGCTTTTGAAAATTATCTCTCCTACTCTGACTCTATTTCAAAAGTGGATTAATTGAGGCATGTTAATGAAATTTGGTTGCAATTTTTTAATAAGAAAGATTCTTCATAACAATCGGAGGGTCCATTGATCATTCTAGTTTGTGTGACTTTGTGGGTGGGAAAAAATTTTTGTTTGTAACGATGGAGTAGAAATATATGTACAGCATGAACGATGGATGACCACTCATTGATGCGCATAGAAAGTTTTTTCTTTTTTTGGCATACATGTTTCTTAGCTTCTGTCTGGGAAGCTTGTTCTTTAAGTGGTTAGCAACAACGACACTTGGAAGTAGAAAGTGAGTCACCTTAAGTAGGTGTTTTAAATTTATAATTTGTTGTGGCAGTCCAATCGTTTAAAATGGAGTATTCATACATTTGGTTAAAAGTTGGCATGAATAACGCCATGTTGAAGTTCTTCTACCATTAATAATATATTTTTCCATATACGAGTATTTTCACGTTTCACCTATAGAAAATTAGCAAAGAGTCATGTAGAGTTTTAGGTACGGATTGATTTATAAAAAATGCTTCTTTGCTCTGTTAATTCAGTTTTTGGGTTCTAGTCCGTGCTTGTGTATGAATATAGGGGAATAAATTAATGATGCATTTTTCCTCCTTGTCATAAGGTTCGGACTAATATTGCACATATATATTGACAATGGTGAGATGGGTAAGAGGAAGATGGCACGGACAGGTGGAATACATAGAGCAGGAGGCATACGTGTCAAACATCCATTTTTGAGTGATATACGAGATAGGGAATAGGACACACCATCAGATGTTCAACTCAACCAATGAATGTTGGTGTAGATGAGACATTGGAAGGTGCAAATGAGGCTAATAGGATTGTGGCCACTGAACGTAAGTTGAAAGATTGACCCTTATAGAGAATAGTAACATTTATTCCACTTATTCTCTTGGTCATGAGAGATCTAATAGAGTTAATGATATTCAATTTCAGATAATGAAGATTTGCCAACTCGAAAAAGTGGTTGGAGACCAGCAAAAGACACGCTATTTGAACACGTTCTTAAATTTGGGAAAATACCTTTGAATATTAAGGATGGACAAAGAGGTCCATCATGTGAGAATCACAACATATTTTCTGGACAAGTGACATCGATTGTGAGACGTCATGCAAACATGCTCCATGCAAGCTGGGAAAAAGTATCCAAAGAGGAGAAAGAGGAGCTAACTGACCATGTTTGAGTATTATGATTTATTACTAGTTTTGTCAAACAATTTTTACCAAAAGTCTTAAAAGAGATTTATATTTCACTAAGATATTTTTTCATAGGCTGACTTTATATTAGATTGGACACAAAGTTTCCATCGTGAGTGTGTGACAAACTCATTGCTCGAAAGTACAATGCATTTCACTACCTACTTCGCAAGCAATATCTGGGCTATTCATCACACGAAACAGCATTTTCTGGTGGGACAACCTGGGTGGAGAAGCCCGTATGGGAACACTTATGTGCATTGTGGTCAAGTGAACCATTCAAGGTAAATATTGATGTATATTAAGTTCTTTATTTGTTCAAACATAATGGTTATCATTTTTTTTACCAATGCAGTAGGGATCATTTTATAGACTTTGATGAAGTAACGTTTGAAAATTAAATTGTTCAAGTTAAATACTAATGTATATAAAGTTCTTTCTTTGTTAAAACATAATGGTTATCATTTTTTATTACTAGAACAACATTAGGGATCATTTTGTTGAATGATGAAGTCATGTTAGAAAATTAAATTGTTCAATGTAAATATTAATGTATATAAAGTTCTTTCTTTGTTAAAACATAATGGTTATCATTTTTTATTACTAGAATAGTAGTGGGGATCAGTTTATAGAATGATGAAGTAATGTTTGAACATTAAATTTTTTAAGATAAATATTAATGTATATTAAGTCTTTTTTTGTTACAACATAATGGTTATCATTTTTTATTACTAGAACAGTAGTAGGGATATATTTATAGAATGATAAAGTAATGTTTGAAAATTAAATTACAGAAAATGTCAGAGAGAAATAGCAAAAATAGGCAAAAACAATGGATCAACTATACAGGTGGTAGAAAGACTTTCATTAGGATTATGGAGGAAATGGTAAGTTGTAGGTAGTACATTTTTCAATTTCAATGAGTTCTTTCTTGCCTATGCAATTGGAGTACCTAACAAAGTCACCTTTGATGAGAAAGAATGAACAAGCCCCGAACTTGGTAGCTTTTTACAAAAAGTGTTTTGGTCAAAAAAGAAAGGTAGATTTATCACCGACACCGCAGAACACAATTATGTAAGTGGTTAAATCTATTGATGTTTTTAAATTAAAACTTCTTAAATATTATATAATGGTGTTCATTATCTATGGATGTAGAATCTTAGCTTAAGCGGTTGAATGAGACCGAGTTGGATGGGAACATGGATGAAACAACTAATCTAGTGTTGAAGGAGGTTTTAGGACATCGACCAGGTTATGCAATAGGACTAGGCCACTCTGTTATACCTGAACCATCTCTTTCATTGCGCAACAATAGGGATTATCAACGCATTGTTGAGGAGAATGAGAAGAACAAGAATGAAGCAAATTTGTACAAGAACTAGTTAGAAGCACTGAGATGTGATATACTAGAATTCAAGAACCAATTTAAAGACTATGAGAAATTGATGAACACTCGCATATCTCGTTATGAGTCTCAGAGGGAGTCTCAGCACGAGATTCCCATTCATGCCTAGCCATCTTGGGTACATGAAATCATCCCTGCTTTTGAATTTTTTTGAACTACTATTGAAGGTTGATCAGCCAGTTGATGGGGATGATGGTATTGGAAAAAACTTTTGTTGAGCAACTTAGGATGTGGCTTGGTTGGAAGTTATAGGAAAGTCATACCGGACATGCATATTGACAGGTGCATATTAATCCTTTGCAGGCTTGGGCCGTGTATATAAATTTTATTCCCTTTGTTAGCTACTTTATGCCCTACCATGTATTTAGATAAGTTTGACAGCAATTTATTTGACATTAAGTGGTAGGGTTGGTGTTTGGATATTTAAGATAGCATTTTTGTTTGTAGATTTTTTTGGCATTGGATACATAACTAGGAATCATTAAATGAATTGTAGAAACTATTATTAAGGGTAGAAAGTTACTGATGAGCTATCTCTACTTAGAGTTCTTGTAGTGTTTGCTAGTTTGGAAATTTATTAATACCATGATAGTAATGCTTCAGATTTTCTTGATATTTTTATGCAGCAGGTTTTAATCAATTAGCAAAGGGACTGAAAGGGACTACTGCTAAAGATATAGTGCTGCTTGAGAGACTAAGGAAATTGGAGAAAAAGTGTTTTTGAGCCAAGACCATACCTGCTTTTGACCAGCAACTTATCAAACTATTCACCATGCAGTTCTTGAATCTAGGTATGAACTGCTTTTGCAAGTTGCCATATTGTTCGAAATTCCCATTTTAGGATGTTATTTATATTGGCTAATAGATCAAGTGGCATTTTATGTGGATCATGTTGAATGATAGCATAAGTAATCTATAAAATATGTGTGTTTATATGGAAGTGCTTTAGCTAGTTTTGGAGTTGATAGAGTTTATATCATTTTAGTTTTTATGATGATGGCATTTCTGCAGCAGTGTTATCAACAAACACCATCAGATTGTGTGAATTGACATTCTATCTTGGGTCATTAATGACCATTATGTCATATTGGTCATTATAACATTGGTAAAGATCTATAACCATTATTGGGAAAATGATGGACTCATATCATTACAGGTACCAATTATGGGCATTAAGTTTGACTAATATGTAATGAGAAATAATAATGTTGACTACAATGCAACTCAATATATATATATATATACACATACATATATATGAGCTGGAGTCTTCTATTACATACAATGTAAGTCCCACGAAAAAGATGTTTTAGTGGCAAAACTAATTAGTCCTGCATGCTTGAATGTATGTTCTGAACTATTGTGGCAAATCTCAAATTCCTATGCCATCAAATTGTGAAAAATAGTGTGGATTCGATCAATTTACATATTACTTTTGTGATGCCAATTTGTGGAAAAAGACTTTTAGCAGCAGTATCAACTCCTCAATAAACCTTTATTGTTAAGAAACTTATCGTTCAATGAATTTTTTGTTGATGATGTATCTTTGCATAAATCAATTTTTATTAGCATACAATAAGCATCAAAATGGATTATTTTCAAAGAAAGTTTTTGTTGTAAAAAAACATTATTGATGATGTATATTTGCAAAAATTCTAGTTTAGTAGCATACACAGATCAACAATAAAAGTATTTTCCACAAAACTTTTCATCCAGAAATGTTTTTTTGGATGTTGTCTAGTTGTGGTAATTGTGTTTTAGTAGCGGTATCAACTCGTTAATAGAACTAATTTGCAACAACTACTTCTCATCGCGAGCTGCTTGTTTTGATGATGAGACTTTGCGGGAAATATAGTTTTTTGGCATAGTGTGCTGCCACAATATATTCTATTGTGGCGCTTATTATTTGTAGTATGCCAGAAATAGTGATAGAATTTCTTAACGAAAAAAATATTTTGTGACAAGGTATCAACTTGGCAAGTAAGTAACTCATGCGATAGTGAATGATCTAATATAGTTATTTCTGGCAATTTTTTTTCTTATAAGCAACAATTGGAGTTTCTATAATAAGTCTACATTTGTGACAAATTGCACTTTTGCCAAATTTCATACTAAAATTGGCATTTTATTATCTGTAAACGTGCAACCATAAGTTTTTGTTAGTATTGGAGTTTTACAACAATTTTCCTTGCTATTTGTGGCAAAAGGCTGAATTTTTTGTAGTGACATTGGGGACAATGTGTTCTTTAAGTTTGGGGGTAGGTGTCATTTATTTTGGGAGTATCTATTTATTTTCAAAAACATTTATTTTCACAAAAAAAAATTGAAAAAGTTTGAAAATCACAAAAATATTTTGTTTTCCTTTTGTTTGTTTTTGGGTTGATGATCACAAGCCTATGATATTACTTGATTGAAATTGAGTTGGATTTTTGGAAAATGCTAAATTTGTCTTGTTTGTGCTTAATTCTTGTGTTAGCTTGGGTTAGTTGAATTCCTTTGAACACTTTTGCACAATACCATGATCAATAAGTTGCTTTGTTGGCTTAGAGTATACTTATGTGAATTAGATATTTTCTAAGATCTCACTGAACTTTAGAACCTATTTGATAATCTCTCGAGGTGAAATCCTAGGCAGCACAACACTAGAGATATGATATAGGTCATCTTTGGAACGTTTGAACTTTTCTAACCTACCCTAATTATCTATATCTAGTCACCCCATTGAGTCTTAAACACATTGGCCATTTCTCTTTCATTAACTCACATTTACCACACATTTTTAAAAAAATTTGTTACTTGCTTAGTCATTGAGAAGAGAAAAAGTTTGTTAAAGAGTTAAAAGAGCAAGATCAAGTTTTGTTATTCTATCAAAATAATAATAATAATAATAATAATAATAATAATAATAATAATAAAAACTAAAAAAAATTATACAAATGATACAACCCGCATTACAAAAATAAAAAAATAATAAAAAAAAGTTTGGGGGTTGTGGAATAAAAAAAGAAAGAAAAAAAAAATGAATAAATTGCTCATAAGTCGCTTTAGGAAGTAAATGTAAAACTTTGTCTCTCCCTTCATTGGTGAAGCTTATGTTGAATTTTCTTGCTTTGAACTCTATACCAATTTTTTTTTTTTTTTTTTGCCATCACCTTGAGCTGAACATTACAAGCTTTTATTAAGACCTTTTAATCTTTGGTGGTATGTTTGTACTACATTAGTGGAGAGTTGATTTGAAAAATAGGCATATCAAGTTCGAAAATCTCATCCTCATAGCAATCAATCATAATTCAATCGAGTTTGCATAAATTGATCCAAGTTAATAAAGTGGCAAGTTGAGATTGTTACTCACACACACACTCAAAGGTTTTCTTGTAGCCTAAGCATGCTCTTGAATTAATCTAAAAACTTGTTAAATGTTTAGACTTTCCTTGAATCAGTTTCTTTATGCAATCCATGAGGCAATCATTGTGAGAAATCAACTTATTCTATTTGTTTAATTATTCTTTTCTCTTTTCTTTTTGCTCGAGGACTAGCAAATCTTAAGTTTGGGGGTGTTTGATATGCTTAATTTCTATATAAGTTTTATCATGCTTTTATTCTTAATTTTATGCTAGTTTGTGTTTAATTTTCTTATTTATTAGATTTTTTATTATTTTGTTTATTTTTGTTTAAGAATAAATAAATTGAAGGAGTCGTGAAAATTGAAAGAGTCATCAAGAGAGTAGAAAACATTCATTTCTTGAAATTCCTAAAATACCGTTCAGTATTTAAAGGATAACTTTTTCTAGACAACTCCAATAATGGTAATTTCGGTGTCTACAGAAAGCCAAGAGAAACCTACAACTTTCATGTTTAAGCGAGAGCCGAAAATAAACATCTTCAGAGAGGAAACGATGCTTCAATCAGGAGGTCGAAAATCTACAAAATTGGAGTTCATCAACGATGGAGATTCTCGATCTACATAGAGTTTTCTTCTTAACTCTTTAATATTCTCTTTGTATAATTCTCATTATGAATTCCAGAATTATTATAGTTTGTTTTGATTAGATTATGAACTAATTTCTATTACTAAGGCTACAATGTAGCCTCTCCAAGACAATCTCGAATCTTATTTCGTTGTGATCATACTTTTATCATTCCTTTTGAGTATACATCATTGAGTTTAATGCCTTCAATTATTTGGCCAATATTTGAATGATTTAATGATTTTTTGTGCATGTAATTTGAGAGATGATGCATGTAGTTTAGCTTTATATGATGTATGCTATGAATTGAACAAAAGATAGGAATGTGCCAACGTGATTTGTGTGACTTTTATGTAAAATATTATTAATCTTAATGTGCTCAAATACTTTTAAATTTGCATAGATATATTACGGGTTCTCGTATGTTGAGTAATTCTAATTATACTCGAGAGAGGGTCTTAGATAAGTTAGAATATTTCACCGTCAAATAGGATTATAATTGATTGATTGTATGGTTAGGATTTGGGATTGGATTGATTAGGTGAGTTAGATGCCTTAGTGTTTTCTTCTTGGGTAAAATCTTCTTATTTTCAAGTATTTGGTTAATTCTTCAGTTGTTGATTTAATTTAATTTGTTGCTGATTTTCTAATTCAAAATCTACCACTTTTCTTGATTTTCAAATAACTTAGAAATAGAACAATTTCAATAGTTAATAAGTAAATAGTCCTCATGGGTTCAACATCTTTCTTATCATTATATTACTTGGTACTATTTCGTGCACTTGTAAAATTTCACAACACCCATTTACTCAGCATTCAAACCCGTGTATAAAACCATACACAGACACTCCTCATCATCTCTGCCTCCATCACAAATCTAGGGTGTGATGCCCCTAGATTCTACCTGGGATTTGGGGAAGCCTAAAGCTTTGGGACATACAACATAAAGTTACATATCCCTGTTCACGACAGATAAAGATGCAATGCACCTAGCATGTATCTAAATAATATGCAATATTCGTAATGGATAATTGTATTCTTTGAGCAATACTATATACCAAATAAGATATATCCCAAATTAACGAAAGCATACTTCTTAAAAGTCACATGATAACTGATATCCAATGGTTACAGTGCTTTGTCCATAACATCTGCAACATTACTAGTGCTAGTGATAGAGCCCCTCAAGCACATAATCAAATGAACATTATAACTAATAGGCTAGCCTAAGGAGTAGCTCACGCAACTGGGCCAAGATAGCCATAATCCTATCTAAAAATTGGAGCATCGAAGAGATAAGCTCCTCCTCGTCATGTCAAGGCCTATTGACCTTGTCCAAGCTATCATTTGCCAATTCTCTAGGTCCTAACACATGATCTACCATTCTAAGAAAATGGTAGTTGAAAATACCACAATGAGATTTGAGTACAAATCTCAGCAAGTTTACAAATAACTTGACTGATAGTTTAAATATACATACATGATAGTAAAAGCATGAATGCATAACGTCATCAAAAATAAGCTTGACATGACTTGACAAATACATGACATGTGCTAACATGACTTGAATTGATATGAAAGGAACTTGAATGTGAACTGAACATGAACTTGAACGTGAAATAAGATCAACTTGAATTGAAACTAAACATGAATCTAAAATTGAAACTGAGCATGAAATTTTACATGAACTGAATGTGAACTTAACATGAAATAATCATGAACTTGAATTGTATTCTTGTCTCATGGGGCTACCAAGATAGTGTAGTCTTATCTCATGGAGTTACCATGATTTAAAAATAATGACTTGAACAATAACTTCACTGTACATAGATGTAACATGACTAGACTTAGAAAATGCTGTTTTGGGAGACATACTTTGAACTTGAGACATGACGTGAATGAGACGAAAGAATAGACGACCTGACAAGACGTAACGTGACATGTATGTGTGATGAATGACATGACATAACATGAAATAGACAAACATTTTGTGACATGGAATAATATATAACAGACAAACATTTCATAACATGACATAACGTATAACAGATAAACATTATGTGACATGACATAACTTATAACAGATAAACATTGCATGATAGAATATATTATGTAACAAATAAATATTAGATGACAAAATATATTGTGCAAAGGATAAATATTTCGTGACAAAATATTATGTGCAACAGAGATAAACATGTAGTGACATGGCATATCATGGCATATACGATAACATAAGGACATAAACAATAGTTTCCTTACCAACATATATACATAATAATATGACAATATATTATAAACTAACTTACAGTGATTGTCACATTACAGAAAAAGCACGAAACAAAAGAAATTCTGAATAATGATTTCTAAATGTTAGAACTTCATCAATAATAATTTAGAAACATGAAAATACTATCTTAAAATAAAATTACCATTTTACCCTCTATATGTGAAAAAAATTACCATTTTATCCACAACTTTTAAGGGTTTTGCATCCTAACTCTAAAATTTACCAAAATTTATATTGCTCTTGCCAATTCTGTCTTAAATCCAAATATCTAATTATAAAAACTTTAAACAAATCACTATTATCACAAACACACTAAGGCTGAAACCTTCAAAGGCAAAAACTCTTGATTTTTGTTGCAATTCCATTAATATTGTAACATGGATGATCACATATTATGTTTAAATAAATCATCCAAGATCAACCAACAAAAATAAGTTTACAAAAATCACAACAAAAATCTTTTTTAAAACAAATCTCCCGGTTTTAACTAAAAACATAAGCTTTGATTCTCAAGATTTTGTCTCTTTTTAAAACATTTCCAAAAACTCTAAAAGTTCAAAAATAAACTTCCAATATATTCATAACACACTTCTAAGAATTATCATGCTTTGAATAATCAAGCAAATAGCACAAAATCATAAGATCTAACACCAAATTTTCGGCTTCAACACTTATACTCAAAACCGATTGCCTTAAGGTTTGGTTTTTTTTATCAAATCCTTTGATTCAAAAATATATCATGACAAAAATACAAACCAACAACATCACATGGTTAAAAATCATGTGCTAGACTAGATCCAAGAATTAAACTCCAATCACATGGCCATATTTGCATCAAACATCCCTAAAACCTCAAATTTGTGACCTAACTAAGTCTCTTCATGCATAAAAAATCACATCTTTAAAATCCACACCAAAAATCTTCAAAATAACATTATGAATATTTTATCATAGACTTATGATCATATATAAAAATATCAAAGCCATTGGAGTATGATTTTACTACAAAAGATCCAAACTTTCACAAAACATAAATTGTTCTACTCCTTCCTGTTTCCAACTTTTTACATCTAAGAAAAACTTGCATCAAAAGTTTATAACATGCAACGAATCCTCATCAAAATTTTATATAAACATGTTAACTAAACTCTATAAAAAAAAATTAAACGAAGATCTTTCCAGTAGCTTGGTCAAAAACACCAAAATAACAAGCAAAATCTAGTTTACCACTTAGAATGACATTTCTAAGCTTAAAACAACTTTTGTCCGATCACATGGCTATGTAAATCAATAAAAAAAAGACATTCACAGAAACTAGACTCAAGTAGTAACAACTATTGTGAAGAAAACTTGGTGAGAAAATACTTCCAAAAGCTTCAAAAAGGGCATGCAAAGCGACTTAGAAAATTTGTTTAAGAGAACCTTTAGTTTTCTCTACAAGAAAAGTATTGGAAAGGGATGAAATGAAAGGGAATGGACTTGGATGCCTTCTTACACAATTGAGGAGTGATGAAAGGGCTATTAATGACACTTGAGTGATGATTGTGTCAACCAAAACAAGGGGCAAAACCATGGGCAATAGTGAGTGATTTTCAGTCAAGGAAGCTTCCTTGTGAAGGATGGTGGTGAGGTAGCCTTTTGCCTTCACATCAAGTACAACTTGGAGCTGATTTGGGTAGTATTTGGTCAGCCATTGCAGGAGGGACTTTCTCCACAAGCCTTGCCATGGTGACTGAATTTTGTGGGCCGTAATGTGACTTAACCGAATGGGCTCCTATTTAGGGTTTTAATAAGGTTTGATTGGGGTTTCAGTTGCTATCAAGCCCAAATTCAATTTTTCTTAGCCTAATAAAATTTTTAAGGTTTAAAGGATTAAATAATGATGTCATAACATGAATTGGAGTGGTTGATAGCATGTAAAAGTGATATAATGGTGATTAAATACTAAGCTAGAAACTAGATCCATTTAGGGTTTGGAAACAAACTTTAGAGTTTGGGGAAACCTTTGAGTGTTTCAGTGTCAACCAAGCTTTTGGGGTTTCAATTGAATTCCAAGTGTTTAGTGTTTCACTGGGATAGAAACCTTCTTTGGTTTGAAACAAATTGTTTGCTTGGATGGAATAGTATTTTACATAGGTGGCATGATCACAAAGCTTGGTTTCCTTCAGTTTTTCCATCTCATGATTCCTCTTGGTGCCAAGTGTCCAATACTATTCACCAAGTGTGGCTAAGATCTAGCCAAGTATCCAAATAAAACTTTTCTAACTTAATTTGAACATTCGATACTATGATTTTGAAAAAATTGTACTTGGTGATACTATTGAGGTCACTATTCTTTTCAGAAAAGTGAAAAATAAACTTTGCACTAAAAAATTCTAAATAATTATACTAACCTAATAGTGCAAATCATTTATCACAATTCAATTTCAAAGTGTCTCAAAATAATCGAAATGCATTTTTGAACAACCATTTCGTTCAAAAATCGAAAGTGGTTTTATTACACCATAAAATCCTAAATATTCAAACGAAAGTAATGATGCAAACTGTATCTCATTCTGACACTTCTAGATAACTCAAATAAATCAAAATTATGCTTTTGACACCATAGTGAGTGGCAGTACTAACTATGCTAACATACTAAAACCTATGTCATTAAGCCGATTTGTGAAATTATACAAAGTTTTCATGAGGTTTCTAAAGTCTAAAGAAATTTGTCCCTTGAATTTATAATGAGTTATTACATCCTTCCCCCCTAAGAAAAGATTTTGTCCTCAAAATCGATGCAAGTACTAAAACAACCATAGCAAACAAAGGAGAAGATGCTACTCACTAAGCCTATTGTCCATCACTAGAAGTATCATCACTGGTTGGTGTGGGTGGGGTTGAGTCGATATCCATCAGCACAGTATGCTACGACAAGTAGTAGAATGCATCATCATCACGATCATATGCCATGTTACCAAAATGTATGGGGCCAAGATGCTGCTCGACCTCCTCATCATCGCTATCAGCTGCATGACCTTCCACAAGCAGTCATCCTTGGTGAGTAGACAAAATCAATGATCATAACATTGCAGGTTTGAGATCGAAGGTTGTGGCGTGCTTCTCTACTACTCAGCTGAACTTAGCTCCATCCCATGCCATCCTCACTTTGAAGCTAATCTTGATCCATTCACGTGGTCAGGCGAAGAGGTGGGTAACACTCATCGTGAGGCAAGACCCTTCTCTCATAGCTTACCCTATTCCTATCTATAACCATCACATGGGTGCACAAAATGAGGGGTACCCTATAAAAGGAGAGTATAAGACTCACAAAGGTTTCTGCCTAAACAAGTTTTAGGCTAACCATCTAGGACACTGAATCCTTGCCCAGGCAAAGTTAGTACTTTCCTTACTGCTCGAAGAGTTATTCTCCACATATATTTCTGCCATTGAGATTCTACTATTCCTTAACTCTCTCACTCCCAATTCAACAAGTAGCATTGGAAACCTTCCACAAAGTAGGTTGAGTCGAACCGACATACTCTCTAAATCTAAAACTTCAAGTGTTCACACAATTCAATTTGGAAGAACTTCATCTATACACAACTGAATTCACTTTCTCTATTTCTTCAAGTAGTTCTATCTATCTTGGACTAGTTTACTCCTTCATAACCAAAACAAATCATTTCTCCTCCTAGAAGGTACCTTGATAAATGATCAGGCATTAATCTAAACTCAAGGCTTTCTATCTTATGGTTGGCATAACTCTTCTATCCATGAAGAGTTGTTTATAATTCTGACTCTAATCAAAATGATATGTTCCTACTATTTACGTAAATCTTCAAGACCAAGATTTTACTCCCAAAATATTTGTCTCCAATATAAGGCCAATCTATGTTTTCACAAACACAGTGCTTCTTCGCCATAAACCATTGAATGGTGGATGAGTAAAGCCACTATCATAAGTAAATCCTACCAAGGCAAAAGTTCTCCCAATCACTTTACTCTTCCAATCACAAACTCCATTGTATCCTCAAAATAAAAACAAACTTCAATTGCAGAATACTAATTCATCAACTTTCAATATCCTTCCCCATACTACTAAAGGGTATTCTATATCTACACTAGTATTAACAATAATTCTCCTAATTTACTCTTACCTCCTAAGTAACAATTCAGCTTGCGAATTGAACACTTGCACGAAATCATAGTCTCTAAAAATAGTGACTTGCTTGAAACCAACATCGTACAAACTACAAACCACGATGACTTAGCATTACCCCAAAATAACAATAATGTAATAGTTTCATTGATTAGAATCCGATCAATCTTAGCTAAGCTTAACAATACATAGGTCTTAAAAAAAATAATAGTGATGACACTGGCTCCTTCAGTTCCTAGGGTGTCAACATCTACGTCTCCCTGAGTGACAACGTACACTCTAATGGATATGACTTTGGTTTGTAGTTGTCGTTGGGGGAAACCTCCTTTCTTTCCTTCCTCAATGCAACACTGGGGCACCTTTGATCATATGACCCAGTAGGCCACACCTGAAATACATCCCCCAAAGTGGTTCTGCACTTGCCTCCATCGTGTCTACCGCACTCTCCACAAAGCGAAAATGTGATCGGTACTTGTTCCCCGATCTCAATGCCTTTTCCCTCGTTAGATCTAGAAAAAACTCTCCTCCTTTTAGAACTTTCTTCAATAGCATATGGTGAAGTCCTCTTTCATTTCGAAATGATCGAGTAGTTAAACCCTTCTGCTCTGACTCTGCTATGGCAGCGACATTTACCAACTCCTGGTAATTCTCAATTCTATGACAAGCCACTTAGTTGTGGATTTCTTAGCTGAAGTCCTCCCTAGAACTTCTATGCTTGCATCTTCTCTGTAGAGATATGGTGAGGTGAAAACCTCTCCAAAGCCATAAACTTGGCAGCCCATTGCTCCATAGTCAAACTACCCCAAGTAAAAGATGTAAAATCCTGTGCCTTCTACTAATTGGCAAAATCTAGAAAAAAATCTATTGTCAAACTTTTTTTTAAACCTTCCCCATGTCAATGCAGTGAGGGTTCATAGTTCCCTAACTAGAATGATAAACACCATCGTGACTCCTCACCTTCCCACGACAAGTCACTGCCCAAAGCTTCCAAGTCTCGTTGCTGCTCTAAACCGCACCAACACTAAACCACGACAACCATTGTTATCCAACTGTACTAAAGACCCATGTCGATGGAGACCCAACTCTAGCTCCCAAGGAAAAACATCCTTGGTACGACCTCCACAAGCAGCCCAGTACTACACCACTCATCTTCGTTCATTGCCCAACCACAAGCTAGCCACCTTGCTCCTCCCACCACCGTAAATAGCCCCTATTTTTAGGAAGCCAAAACACAACGACTATTTCTTGCTTCTCCATCCTGAACAACCATACGCCACTGGCAACTGCCCAGCCACCATGAAAATTTCCCTATGCCCACGAACCCAGTTCAACCCATGGTCATAGACAACCTCCTCTTTATCTTAGTAAAGCTCTTTCTCTCACCCTTGGTAACCTTCTCTCTCTCTCTCTCTCTCTCTCTCTCTCTCTCTCTCTCTCTCTCTCTCTCTCTCTCTCTCTCTCTCTATCTCTCTCTACCATAACTACACTAGCACCATGGAAGAGCAACCTAGTCATGCACCAACAAGCCGTAGCCTACCTCAACTCTCATAGTAACTCTCTCACCAACGTACATAACTTATAGTTAGAATGGATCACAACCTATAAGATTAAAATGAACATGCATTGGTTAAAAATTGTGAAGTAAATATGTGGTGTTTATGACAACATGTGATCGTGGGCTTGAGTTGTAGGTGTTATTGGTTTAATGGCGATTGATGGATTTAAGAGACTTTGGTCGGGAGGTCGGGAAGTCAAAGTTGAGCTACAAACATTGAGTTTTTAACGTAGAGAAACCATTTTAGGGTTTATTATTTTATAGTGACATGTTTGATGATGAAAATCAAAAGAAAATAGATTTTTGGAATTGATAATATTTTTAGAGTTTAATTCCATGCTTATTTGGAGAAATTATATGAAAATCAAAATATTTTGGGAGTGATGATATTTTAAGGTTAAGAGAGTTTTAGTATTTTTAAGAAATATAGGTTATATTAGAATTTTAGGTTTTAATTACGAAGTATACGTGTTTAATTATAAATTTACAATGATCAATCACACAGCAAAAATATTGGATTAGTGTTGTAAGGTTAGTAGCTTGATCATAAAATTTGGATTAGCACTCATTAGCTAGTTAGATTATTATTAAAGCTAGTTCTTTGAAAGCCAATGTTTATGCACCACACATGTCATTTTTCAAGCATGTCATGCATCATAATACATGATCAAGTTGCATAAGACATGTGAGCTTTCACAAAATCAAGGGTAAGATAAAGATAAGATTAATAAGATAGCCATTTAGATGCATCGTACCAATGTGATTCATCGATGGATATGTAAGCCATGGACTCAAACATGGTCCACCATAGTATGTGTAACAGCCCGCTAGAAATTTAATGGTAGAATTTCTATAGACTTGAGGAACCTCATGAAAACTTCATAAGTTTTGACGAATCGGTTAATTGCAAAGGTTTTAGTATGTCAACATAATCAATGTTATCACTCACTATGGTGCTAGAAATGCGATTTTAATTATTTGAGGTAGTTAGAAGTGTTAGAATATGTTATTATCTATGCCACTAGACTCAGTTGAATATTTAGGATTTTATGGCGCAATAACTCATTTTCATAATTTCGAACGAAACGCTTATTTGAAACTGTGAATTTATTTTTAGGGGAACTTCGAGGTTGAGTCTTGATAAACAATTTTTACTGTAGGTTAATATGAATATTTAGGATTTTTCGGTACTAAGTTTATTAAGCATTTTTTTGGAGTGAATAGTAACCTCAATAAGCGTACTAAGTGCAATGTTTTCAAAATCACAATGTGAAATGTCCAAATTAGGTTAAAGAAGTTTTATTTAGACACTTGGGAAGATCTTAGCACATAGTGAATAGTATTAGACACTTGGTATAAAGAGGAACCATTAGATGAATTTGTGAAGGAAATCAAGGTGTAAGATCATGCCACCTAAGTAAAACCTTTTTCATCTGATCAACCAAATTAAGTCAAATTAAAGAGGGTTTAAAACCTAGTGAAACACTAAATGGTTTGAATTCAAATGAAATATCAAAAATTTGGTTGAAACCGAAATCCTAATCGGTTTCCCCAAACCCAAAATTGGCCTTCAAACCCTTTTTGATCCAATTTCTAGCATTGTGTTTAATTATTTGATTAAATCACTTCCACATGCTAATAATTTTTTAAATCTTTGTTATGACATCATTATCCAACCTTTTAAACCTTGGAAATTTGATTGGGCCAAGAAAAATTGGATTTGGGTTTGATAGTATCTCAAACCCTAACCAAACCCCCTTTAAACCCAAATTGAAGCCCACTTGGTTGATGTCTACCAAGGCCAGCGAATTTGGCCACCTTAGCAAAAAGTTTCTTGAAGAAGTTTCCTCCCACACATGGCAGACCATCCACTGCCCTTGGCTGTACACAATAGTGCCTTGATGAGATGGAGAAACCCACCCCATCAACCTCCATACTGCACAGCTTCTACAGGCAGTCATTTCCCCTCACTATTCTTCACTTTATGTCACATAGCCACCTCCGATAAATGGTCATTCAAGTCCATATCTTCCCCCTCCAGAATTATAGAGTCGTGAAAGACACACTTATTTCCCTTTAATCACTTCTTCACCCCGTTCTTAGAGAGAAACCCAAAAGAGCTCTCTCGGGCAGATTTCTGGGTCTTTTTGCATGAAGATGTTTGACCCTTTTTAAGTATTTTCACATTATGACTCCTTCATAAAAGTTGTTCTTATTTGACTATAGTTTTAGTAGATATATTATTAGTATCATTCCATGGTTATTTGGTTAGTCCAAAGTATTTTTTAACCATAGAAAGGTCATTCTGGGCGTGAAACTGGAGAGTATGTTATGTTTTGGAGTTTTTGACCAAGATAATGGACATATCTTGGTCCGAAAATTTTATGGAGTGTTTTTAGCATATTTTTAAGAGTTTTCGTTGAGGTTTTGTTGCATTAATGAAGCTTTTGATGATAGAGTTTCCTAGATCTAGAAAATTGAAAACTGGAAGTGGCAAAACAGTTTTTATTTGAAGAAAGTTTGAATATTTCAAGGTTTGATCTTACTCTAAAGGCTTTGATATTTTTATATGATGATTCTAAGTCTCTTATTTTCATGTTAGGATCTTATTTTGAAGATATTTAGTATTAGTTTCAAAGATATGATTTTTCTATACAAGAGGATTTTGGTTAGGCCTAAGATTTAATGTTTTTGGATTAGATCCATGTTTTATTGATTTTTAGCCATGTGATTTTAAGTTTGATGGTTGGATATTATTTAGGACACATTTTTAAACCATGTGATCTCACCTTCTTAAGCCATTGATCAAGAGATTTATCAAAGCTAGTTGAGGAAAAAGTTTCTATTTTTGGACTAAGTGTTAAACCAAAAACTCCAAGTGTTATTTTGTGATTTTGGTGACTTTAGTTTGATAATTTAAAGCATGTTTGATCTTAGGATGATGTTGTGAATATTTTAGAAGTAAGATTTGATTTTTGGAATTCTTAGGGATGTTTTGATTTAGGGTCAAAGCTTGTGATTCAATTGTTTGGATCTTTTTACAAAAAGTTTGGTGTTGATTATTAGTTTTTTCTAAATGGATGTTTTTTGTATGGTTTTAAACTTAGAATAGGAGGATCCTTGTTTTAAAATTTTGGTTTAAGCATGAGTTTTGAAGTTGGAAGGAATTGCAACAAAAATCAAGAGAAATGGCCTATAGATGTTTTAGCCATAGTGTGTTTTCCTTGTTTTGATTTGTTTTAAATTTTTCTAAGTTGATATTTGAGTTTAGGACAAATTTACATGAGGAATGTAAATTTTGAAAATTTTTGGAGTAAAATGGTCATCCTTAAGTTAGGGGTAAAATGGTCATTTTTCCACATGTAGATGGTAAAATGGTCATTTTACTCTAAGTTGTCTCTTTTACACATTTCTAATTGTTTGTAATTAAATTTCTAATTTTTAGAATACTCTCTTACAGTTTCTCGTGTTTCGCACTTTATTCTCGTAGAACGCGACGATGGAGGTAAGTTAGTTTCTAACTTACTATCAGTTTATTGTGTATATATGATGCTTAAGGGAACTATAATTTATGTATGTATGTTATCATATATGACATTCCATGCCACGTCATTACATGTTTATCTGTTACGCATGATTTATTCTTTCATGAATATTTATCTGTTACACAATCTATTTTGTCGTGTAATGTTATATATTATAAGTATGCCAAGTTAAGTATGCCATATGTTACATATATGTCATATCATGTAATATTCACTGTTGCAAGTATGTTATGTCAAGTATGATATCTATTACATGTTTGGTCATGTTACGAAGTGTTTCTATCTCAAGTAAGTCATATCTTTTGAGTTACGTTTAAGTCAGTTATGTCTAGCATACTCATGATGTAATCATTATGATTGTCCGAGCATCTCCACTTGTAATTCACATGAGGTACTTTTGACGAAATCATTTTGATTGTCAGAATGTCGTTCAAGTTCAGTTATGCAGATACTCCTAGCGTAATCATTCTGATTGTTAGGGTATCTTATTTAAAATACTCGCGATGGAATCATTTTGATTGTCAGAATATTACTAGTTACTCCTGGTGTAATCATTCTGATTACTAGGGTACGTGTTTTAAAATACTCGTGATGGAATCATTCTGATTGCTAGGATACGTGTTTTAAAATACTCATGATGGAATCATTCTGATTGTCTGAGTATCTCTGATGGAATATGTTGGGCGCATTCATTCTGATTGTTCACTATTCTTGACGAAACGATTGGCGGAATCATTTTGATTATCAGAATTCAAGTCCAAGTTTATGTCAAGAAGTTAAGAATAAGCAATCATGGTGACCCCATGAGATAAGAATAAGTTTCAGAACAAGTCCACATTAAGTCAAGTTTCAGATCAAGTTCATGTTATGTTATGTTATGCTCACGTACATATTATGTTCATGTTCAGGTTAAGTTTCAAGTTCATGTTCATATCATGTTATATTCACGTTTATGTTATGTTCAAGCTCACATTCATATTATGTTACGTTCATGTTCATGTTATGTTTCAAGTTCCTGTTTCTGTCATGTTATGTTCACGTACATGTTATTTTCAAGTTTACGTTCATGTTATGTTATGTTCACATTCACATTATGTCTCAAGTTCACGTTTATGTCATGTTATGCTCAGGTTTATGTTAAGTTCAAGTTCATATTTATGTTATGTATGTTCATGTTCATGCTATATTTCAAGTCCATGTTATGTTTCAAGTTCACGTTCATGTTATGTTGCTAGTCTATGTTATGTTTTAAGTTCAAGTCATGTCATATTAAGTCAAGTTCAGTTCACGTTTAAGTTCAGGTTATGTTAGTTACGCCATGCTATATGTCAAGTTATGCTCTGCTTACTTACGACTTTAATTGTGCATTCATACTTTTACTGCCATGCATGCATCATTAACTTGTGTGGAAGTTTCCTGTTAACTTACTGAGATTTGTAATCAAATCTCACCGTGATAATCCCAACTACTATTCCCCCCGAATTGTAGGCAATGTGTCAGGATCAGAGTAGAGAGTAGACATTGGTAGATTGAAGGAGGTTGACTAGACGTCGCAGACACGACGCGAAACTTATAGCTTCCACAGTTAGTTTTTAGACAATATTTTGGCGTCGTTAGTCGAGTTACACAAGTTACTCGACAAACTTCCTCAATAGTGTATTTTGGTAATGTAAATATGGAGTTTGGTCTCCCATTCTTTTGAGATTACAGTCTTCTAAGACTCGTACTGGAATCGTGGATGTTTATTTTGTTTAGTATGCTTGGATTGCGATTTAACTATTTGAGATATTATAAGTTTGGTGCATAGTATTGTTCAAAAAAAATTATCCACTGCGAATATTGTATAATGCTAGATGCATGTTAGGAACATTGCATCTTATATATCATAAACGGGGGCAGATAAATTTGTGTTGCATGTCTCGACGCTTCGGATATCTGTCCAATCCCAAACAAAAATTTGGGGGCGTCACAGTATGCCAAAGTACTATTAGTAGTTTCCCTTATGGCTGTAGGATGTGGGGCTAGTCACAGATAATACCCCGTCTTGGCTTGGGGGTCGTGATCTACTAACTGTGATGACCCGCTTTTATGTGTATTTTCACTGAAGTGTTGTTTTTATTTTAATTAATATATTGGTTCTTTATTTTAAATTAATGTATTTTAATTGGTTTTTATTTATTTGATGTGGTGTTTAATTTATTTAGTTGTTTTACGGTTTTTAAAATCGTTTTCGGCTGATCAGTTTTGGTTTCTGGAGTGAGGACTGGACCTCATTTCTTTTCCCTCATCTTTTCTTTTTCTTTTCTCTTTTTCCTTTTTCTTTTTCCTTTTTCCTTATTTTTCTTTCTTTTTCTTTCTTTTCTTCTTCTTTCTTCTCATTTCTCTCCCGCGTACGCCGAACAGTTTCTTTTTCTCCATCCCGTTGCCGCCCCTTTGACCGCCCAGTTCTCCGCCGTCCAGCCACCGTTTAGTGCACCACTACCACCATTCTCTTCCCCTTCCACTAGAGATCATCTCCACCAATTTTCAGAGCCATCGGACCAGCCGTTAGCCACCGCGAGCCGCCGGAAGTCACTACACCTGCTCTATTTTTGCCCCTGTCGCCGGTTGCTTTCGCAGCCCAGAACCGCCGTTCGCCGGCGGCGTGGCCTACACCACCCACCCAGTTTTCTTCCCCTCTCACCGGTGAACATCCCCACAAAGTTTCACCTCCATCCGAGCCACCGTTAGCCGCCACGAGCTCCTCCAAGCCATACGGTTTTTCACCGTTTTCGGTGCCGTCGCACCACTTCCGGCCACCATCTCTTCACAGCTTCTTCCCCTACCTCTTGCCGACCTAAACCACCCATTTCCGTCCTCGATCCGTTGCCGGAGCAGCTCCCACGAGCTCAACTCCGTTCAGCCCCTTTTTGGCCTTCGACCGCCATTTCCACCACCACCCACGGCCAAACTTCACTTCCACTAGCTTCATAAACATCCTTAGACCATTCCCTATCAATCCCAAGCCTTGGTTTGTCCTCGTTCAAAAGTGGGTATTTTACAACCCACGACCACAGTGAAATTTCTCTGTTACGTTGATTTCCTTCCACCGTTTACGACGCCGCGTGTTTTCTAAAAGTACCATATAGCACTGTAAGTATTTTCCAAACCCTACTTTTAGATTTAAATATATTTTTTTCTTTCAATAATTAATTGTTATTGGTTGGCTGATTCCGGACTGAGTCCGAGGAGTTCGGGGGTCGGATGGATCGAGGACGGAGTGCTTGGTTTTGCTTGTTTGTGTTTGCTTGTTTATTTGAGCCATGAGGCGTGAGTTGCATATTGTGTTTATGTGCATTTTGTTTAATCGAGAAAATCCCGTTTTATTGGCGTAAATGTTTTTGGGTGCGTGTGTCTCATGAGCCCAAGCCGGGATGAGTTAATATCCCGGTGGAGCTCCTCTGGTCACTCGGGGGTGGATAATACTGAGTGACATCCCCTGGGTTGTAGCAGGACGATGACCAGATCGCACGATACGGTAACATTGTCGTGATGACTCTGTGGTCCCTAGAGTGGCCGAGACTAGAGGATGGCCTGGCCAGGTACGCGCGGGGCGCGAGTCTGGGCATCGCTCGTTTAGATGTCACATGCGTAGTCGTTACCTGCGGTGTGGCACAGAGCCAGGGTGTGCGGGTGATCCCTAGGGGAGATCATGGTGCATGCATAACTGGTTTGTTTTTATGGTTTTCGGATGTGGGCCATTTTCTGGGGAAAATGGCGATGTTGGTTTTTGAGGCTTTTCATCCATTTTCTGGGAAAATGGTGGTTTGAGCCATTATCTGGGATAATGGCGAGACTTGGTTTTAAGGATATGTTTTTGTGGGCCAAATGGGTTTTTGGCGTGCGTGGAAAAATTATGGTTTTATGGGTTTTGTGCATTGGCATCCTTTCATGCATATTGTTTGAATTTTATATGTTTTTATCTAGTGGTGTTTGGAGTTTACTTACCTGCAGCACCATTTTTGGTACCGTAGATTTTGGTGCAAAGATCGAGGATGAGGAGGAGGAGGAGGCTGAGCCAGAGGATGCGGCTCTGCCGGGATGCTGATGTTATGCTTTATATTTGGTTTAAATTTATGTTTTTGTTTTGTAATATTTATTTCAGTATGTGTTGAACAGCTTTGTATTAAACAAAAAAAATTCTGGTACTTAATTATTGACTTGCTTTTCGCTGCGTATTTCTCGTGCACATTCGTCGCTTATACACACACTTGGCACACGTCGATAGGATGATGACCCGTGATGTCATCATCCGGACGTCTCGATTTCCCCGTGTTCGTGCGTGGGGATTTGGGGGCGTCACACTAACCACCCAAAACTCATTTAAAAATCAGATTGTAAATACTTTTATATAATAACATCAACATTTTGTTTTATATAATAACATCAACATTTTAACAAAATAGTTGGGGGATCTTAAATTCTATGATCAAGACAGAATGTAAAGAGATTAATTTCATTCCCATTACTCTGTTTTTTCTATATAGCAAAAACACATTATATATATATATATACCAAAAAGAATGCATTAGAACCTATCAAAAAGGAATAAAGGAATAAATAAAAAAATGAATGTTCCAGCTAATGGTACAGGCCTATACAAAAGAAGACAAAACCATAACATAATTCACTTTTGCATAGCATCCATGTAGTGGAATGAGTTACTCTGCTACTAGAATGTAAGAAGCGCCCTATTCTGATACACGATTGTATGGAAGTCTAGTCTCTTCTCTTCTTGCTCTTACATTTCCTGAGACTTCCCCTCAAGATGGGCATATATGTTCATGATGTCCATCTTGGATAATAAGAAATTCAAGACAGGCACTGATAATGCCTTAGTGAATATATCCGTCAATTGAAATTTTGATCCCACATGAACTGGTGTGATAGTTCCAATCAATACCTTTTTCCCAAATGAAATGACAATCTAGCTCCACATGCTTAGTTTTTTCATTAAAAACAGAATTTTTGGTGAGGTGAATGGCTAATTGACTATCATAGAAAAGAAGTGCAGGTTGTTCATGACTTGTATTGAAATCCTTGAGCAATGTGATTAACCATACTATCCCACAACTAGTATGGGCTAAAGCTCGGTATTCTGCCTCAGTAGAGGACCGAGATACAGTTAATTGTTTTTTAGGCTTCCAACTGACAAAAGAATCTCCAAGAAATATACAAAAACCCGTGACTAACCTCCTTATATTGGGACATGCTGCCCAATCCGAGTCACTATAGGCTTTTAAATGTAAAGATGAATTGGAGGAAAAAAAATGCTCTGTCTAATTGACTCTTTCAAATATCATGTCATGCTTACATATAAGTAAGGAATTAGTTATTTGAAAGAGCATGTATGAAAATCTCATGACTTAGAATCTACGTGCATGCGTTACCATATACACATACACACAACTATAATCGATAAGGTGCTTAACAGGGGTTACCAAGAAAGGCTTGTACATAATATAGATTCATTTACCCTTTCTTTAGAAGAATATTTGAAAAGAGAGAGAGACATTCTTTCATAAGAGAACTTTGTGTAAGAGCATGGTCATAGCTACTTACCTCGATACACCTCGGTACTTCCAACGTCAATAGGTCCTGTTCCAATAAATAGTAAGCGTCTTAATACTCATTCAACATCCTTTAGGCCTCCCTTCAAACTAAAAAGCTAAAATATTATAAAGCTAACGTCCCTTTCTACCCTTAGCTTTTTCTCAAGTAACTAACCTCTCGTCTAACACTTAAAGAGTAACATAATTAATACTAAAGCATGTTATCTGTCCAAAAAGGGCCACTTGGGTATTTTATACGGAAAGGTAGTTGAAAAATCATGGGCTTAACAAGCTTGAGTTGATTTAAGCTTACTTTGGAATTAATGGAAGTAAAGGTTCAAATCTGAAAATTTGTCAACAATAGCTAAAAATAGATTTAGGCATCTCAAGTAGGCTAAGCAAACTTAGAAATCATGCCCCTTTTTAATCAACTCGTGGTCCCTCATTATAAAAAGGTTAGCTTATCAATATTTTTGACTTTTGGGTTGGTAGGAAAAAAATTGAGAAAGAGCAAAGCCAAGGACGGCTTTAGGCATCAACATAGGGCACTTATAAAAAAATTCCTGCTTATTGGACAGCTTCCACACTCTAGCATTTTTGCACAATTAACCTTTCACTTTTAATACCAACTTAGGCTGAAAATCTAGTACCAACTTAGGCTAGAAATCTAGTAACATAAGCATAATAAATAGCCTATTTAACATACATTATTTAGTTAAGCATGACATAGAAAATAGCAAGAATAACCCATTAAGTAACCTAAAAATCCTTAGCATCAAAGTTTATAATTTAATCATTTAACACTCCTTTTAAAACAAGTTTATAGGATTGCATACAACCATAATAAATCTGAACACCTCTAGCATCCTAAGACAAAAATGTAGCACCACCTCAAAATAGAACCCACAGCACCAACACCCATATCAAGAATTATTTCAAAAGTCATCTAAGATTTAAAATAAGTTTGTTTGTTAAAAACCCTCCTCATTTCAAAATATATAAAAACATAACACAAAATAGCTCCCATACATATTCGGCTAAGCCAAATCAGGGTATATATACGAAAATCACAACATGAAGAGATACAGAACAAAATCTGGAACACAAGCTTTCTACATGGTTCGGTTAGCCTTAAAACAACATCCCAATCAACTGGAGTTCGAGTTAGGGTTTATACCTTTGGTGAATCCTTTCCAAAACACAAGAATGATAAAGAGGAAAGGTGATTTCGGCTTAGTGGACTAGAGAAAATAATAACCATTAGCTGGAAACCCAAAACCGAAATATATATGTGAGATAACCCAAACCCAAAACCGGGAATGAATCAAGAGCCTCTTATTTCAATTTTCACCTCTTAGAAGATGAAAACAAACTTTGAATTCCAAGTTATGAACAAACCCAAAAATGGGTATGGAATGAGAGTATGGCGTGGCTTGGAGAAGGAGAAAACGGTTTCTTTTTTTCCTTAGGGTCGCACAGCTTGAAGAAGTGGAGAGAAAGCTTTGGTTTTTCTTGAGTTTGAAGATGAAAAGAAGAAGAAGAGAGGAAGAAGGAGAAGATGTCGGTTAGGCTTGAATAAGAAGGAAATGGGTTTCTTCTTTGGCTTATGACCGACGGAAAGGGGAAGGGAGAAATTAAAGGCTTAAGTCATTTTTTTGGTCAAATCTTCGCTTGGAAGCTTAAGGAATGGACGGCTTGGATTAAAAGTAAGAAGATATTTACTTCGCCTACCAAATCAAATGGTGGAAATCAATTGGGCTATTTCTTAAAAATAATAATTTGAGAGCTTTAAGGGAAAATATTGTAGAGTCTTAAAATCATGTCCTTAATTTATTTTAATAAACCACATAAAAATAAAAACACATCCATCTTAAAATAAAATAATAACATAATAAAATCTTTATCTAAAATATTTAACTTAAAGAATTAATTAAAATGACGTAAGAACTCACGTAGTAAGACTCGGGTATTACAAGGCATGCCTACTCTTTGCATCTATATCAACTTAGATTGATTACTCATGTTTTATACAATTTCCAGGCAACGATCTTTCAATATCATCATTATTTACATTGTCCAAGATATTAAAAAAAGGGGGGCGGGGGGGAGTGGTATTTAAAGTCACCAAGGAAAATCATACAGATTGTGATACTATAGTATGGGAAGCCTTGTGTCTTTTTTTTTTTTTTTAATACAATGAGAAGTATAAACGAAAAATAAACCAAGAAAAAAACCATTTCTAAATAGGCACTTAGTTAACAACGGCCGGGTCCATCTAGTAGCAGCGGTCTAGTCACGATGTTCTAGTAGCATTGATTTGGTAGTGGTGGCAACGGCTAGTGGGCAACTATTAGTGGCAAGAAGAAATAAGTTGAATTCATCTAGTAGCAGAGGGATGTGGAAGACAATTCTTCTTAGGGTTTTTCCTTTTCGGCAGAAATCACATGTGGTGATCATCATGTCTTTAAGTTATGGATGATGCTACATGTCCCGCTTAATGGTCCGTTTTTAGTTTCCCCGCTTGACGTGGATACCCCACCTGGCATGCTAACTTGATTTATTTTTCTCACTTTAAGCTTAAAACAAAGCCCTCCCCGTTTTTACCCATTCCCTCCCTCAACTTCGTAGGCAAAAATCTCCCCTCCAGTTCACATTGCCTCACACTACCCATCCCACGCAGGTCTCCATCTCCCCTACCCCACCTACACCTCCCTCGTAGGTCTCCATCTCCGACCTGCTCGACCTCATCTCCAAAGTCGTTTCGCACACCCTCCATCTCCAACCGGCCTCATTCAACAAAGATACAACATGTGAAAATAGTCAAACATGAAGTTACGAGTAACAACAACAATCAGCAAAGAGATCCTTTCCTTCATTGATGTTCTTCATCATGGGTCGTGCTATCACCGACTTTCCAACTCGAACATGGTTTGGTACTGACTTGGCTAACATAGCACAATCTTCACCAGCCATTGAAATTCCCAAGCTTCCAAGGAAGGAGGAGCACAAACTTCCCTTGAACCCAGTTGTAGATATCAAAGTAGCCATCGGCAAACAAACACAAACAACAGCAGATTTCTAAGGCTAAGATGTTTTTTTATGGGTTTTATGTGCTTGTGAGGGAGGGGATATCATGGTGTAATCTTGAGAGCCTCTGGTTTTTATTGGATGTAATGTGAGACATAGGCCAAGAGACATTAGCAGCCACACGTACAGGTAGCTTGGAATTTAGCTTCAAATTTTCTACAGCACAAAAGTATGAATTACATATTTCTACTTACTTATGGTCCCCATTTAACTGGACATTTGAATCTAGAATTTTATAGGTTCTTTCTATGGGTCCAGCCCCTTTCTTGAATGATTCCTCTCCAATGTTTACTGGAGGGGATGTTGTTGGAGTAGGGGAGATGGAGATCTATGCGGGATGGGTAGTGCGGGGCAATGTGAACTGGAGGGGAGATGTTTACCTGTGAAGTCGAGGGAGGGAATGGGTAAAAAGATAAAACAGGGAGGGCTTTGTTTCAACTTTCAAAAAGTAAGAAAAAGAAATCAAGTTAACCAACAGGTGGATATCCACGTCAAGTGGGAAACTAAAACAAGACCATTAAGCGAGACCTGTAGCATTATCCTTAAGTTATATAATGCTGAGGTGACTCTTTGTTATTGAATGCTGTTATTGATTTACTTTCTATTGTTTCTTTTTTGGATTTGTTTTTATTAAATTTCAAAATGAGTTGAGAAATATTTTAGTTACAAAAATATTTTATTTTGAATAAATTTGTAAAGTAATGTGTTATATTATTGTGAAGTTACATTTATTATAAAGTAGATCTAATGTATTGCATGAAACTACGTCAATTTGTGAGTTTATTTTTATAAAGAAATTGAGGAATGGTGTTAGATACTGTCCTAAGGTGTACAAGCACATGCATTGCCTTTGAATAAAGCGAGGTCTACAATTAATAATAATAATTTTTGAATGTGGGTCTTAGATTTATCCACTTTTTTTAAAGAAGATTCACAGGACTTGCATATCTTAGAATTGCAACAAATAGTATCTCTTTTATGAGATCTTTGTATGTAGCACTTAGTGAAAAACTCATAAATAAGTTTGATGCCATGTAGAGTCCTATCTCTATACTCAATGGGAAAATGGCCTTTGATTAATGCATAAGGAGGATAAAGGAGAGAAATGTAGAGAAATGTTTTTATTAACAATCAAAATAGAAGAGAAATGTTTGTGGTTAAATCTAAATCTATGTTAAAAATATATAAATAATGAATGTAATGTTTTTTTCTACTGTTCAATTTGTATAAAGAGCAAGGTATATTTAAAACATAAATGCTTTAGAATGGATGGGGTGTTTTTCATCCATTAACACCCTGCAATAATAAAGAGCCAACTCGGCATTACATAACTTAAAAGACATAAGGATCACCAAATGTGATATCTACCGAGAAATAAAAACCCTACGAAGAATTGTCTTCCACTTCTGTCAACTATCAAAAGAATTTCCTTTGCTTGTTCTTGGCAGTAATGGTTGCCCACCAATTGTTGTCACCACTACAAGAGTGTTGCCACTAGACTGCTAATACCAAATGAACTCGACCAGACCATTCTGTATCACCATCGTCCTCCCTTGTGTACTGTCGTCATCAATTAAATGCTTGTTTAGAAATGGTTTGTTTCTTAGTTTATCTTTCGTTTATACTTCTCATTGTATTTAAAAGAAAAAGAAAAAGAAACAAGGCTTCTTGTACTATAGTATCACCGTCCATATATCTAGTTTTGGAAAAATTATTTTCAACTTAGTTTCCTTTTATTCTCATCAAGTTCTAAATAGTTTTGTGTTATATACAATCATATGATTTTCGCAGTGGCTTTTTTAGTTATACCACCTCTTTTTGTCTTGGATAGTTTAAATATTTATGATGTTAAACAATGAAATTGTATAAAGCACAAGTAATCAATCTAAGTTAATACAAATGTAAAGAGCAAGCATGCCCAACATTTCCTGTTACATAATTTATGCCTAAACTTCTTCATTTTGCCTGCATTGCTTTCTGTTATAGGTCTATTCAATTTCTCATTTCAAATGTTGAAATAACGATAATAAACAACATTTGTTCTAGTTTGACTATTGAAAAAATGCAATGTGTAATGGATCCTTTAATGACTGACTTCAAGATCGTAACTCTCCAAGAACAGAGGAAGGGGAGAGAGAGAGAGAGAGAGAGAGAGAGAGAGAGAGAGAGAGAGAGAGTTCAATTGTGTAAACTTTGTTTCCTTCTTCTTCCCTCTTATTATTTTTTATATCATTTCTTGTCTCTACACGACATCATTACACACTTAAAACTCATACTAGAACTGCATTGGAATGACAACGTTCCACTAACTCTATTTACATTCAGCAAAGCTAAATCAAAACAAAAACATTCTCATTAATACACACAATGCCGTATTACTCAAACACTTAACGAATTAAACTATCATCTTCCTCTTCATTCTTTCTTTTCCTTTCACTCTAGTTCACAATTCCTCTTCTAGCCACGCCTTCTGATCAACTTCCCCAACACTTGATACCACTGCCTCTCAGCACATGACATACCTCTCTCCTTCAAAGCACCTTGCCCACAAGGTGAGGGAACTTCTATTGAAGCTACCAACAAGGTTCCCAAGTTCTTCAGTATCAGTCCCCTGCCATTGTACCAACACATTAACCATGGCTCTATTATGAATCTTCCTACTGCGACGTTGTAAGACTGCATGAGGCTCACGCATAATCTCACCGTGGACATCTACTGGTGGTAATATCAAGAGTGGAGAGAAATATTGGCCCACCTTCTTCTTCAAGCATGAAACATAGAACACAGGTTGAAATTGGGATTGTGGTGGAAGATCAAGCTTATAGACCACTTGCCCAATTTTGTCCAATATTTGGAATGGGCCAAAAAACAAATCTAGGTGACAATTTCAAATTCCTTCTCATTGCCAATAATCTCTGCCTAAAAGGTTAAAGCCTCAAATAAACCCAATCCCCTACTGCAAAAACTCTCTCAGTGTGCTATTTATCAAAGTACAGCTTCATTCTTTCATGTGAAACTACTAAATTGTTCTTCAGAGTATCTAAGATTTGCTCTTGAGTCTTCAATAATTCTTCAACAACTTGATTAGGTGATAACCTTGGAATATATGCTTGCAATCGAGTGCATGGTAGCTCATAAATAGCTGCATATAGTGTGAGTTTGGTAGAGGCATGGAAGGTGGTATTATACCACTCAAACCACAATCTTGGTTTATCACCTAAAAAAATTCTCAAAAAGTGTTCCAAACACTTATTCATAGCTTCAGTTTGACCATCACTTTGAGAATAGTAAGCTGAAGAATAAGACAAATTCACACCTTGTAGTTTAAAGAATTCATTCCAAAAGAAGCTGGTAAAAGTCGAGCCCCTATCTGATACAATACCCTTAGGCATGCCATGTAACCTAAAATATTGTCCAAGAATAAGGAAGCCACCTTAGCTACTGTGAAGGCTGCTTCAAGGCCAAAAAGTGAGCATACTTGGACAACCTATCAACCAATACCATAATAAGAGAATAGCCTTTCGACACAGGTAAGCCCTATATAAAGTCCATTGAAATATTTGTCCAAACATGTTGAGGAATTGATAAGGGTTGTAGCAACCCAGCTAGATGCACATTTTCAACCTTATTTCTCTTAAAAACCTCACACTCCTTGTTGAATCTCTTGACTTCAGCTTTCATTCCAAGCTAGTAAAAATCTGACCTAGCCCTATGCAAGGACTTGTGAAATCTTAAGTGACCCACAATAGGCCTTGCATGTAAAAATATAGTATTTTCACTTTCAACTCTACACAATCAGGGATGCCAATCCTTCATGTTTTAAACAATATTTCAAATCTCAAGGAGAAAGTTGTACTTGCTGAAGGATCTTGTTGCAAAACAACAATATGTTATTGAACTACCTGATCCTCTTCACAAGCCCATCTAATCTCTTCCAACCAAGTAGGATTTGGTACAATAATAGTTGATAGGACTGCATAACCCTCATCCCTTTCCTTTTTGGACAAGGCATCTACCACCTTGTTCTCTATCCCTTTTTATACTCAATACAAAAGTCACAAGAGAAAAAAATCACTTCCATGGCCGCCATTCATTTCGGTTTTCTTTGAAAATTTTTGTTGTCCAATATATTTATAGGTAACTAAATTCTCAAGTAGGGCTAGGGACGAACTTGTACATTAGATAGTATTTCTAATTTATTTTTAATTTATGTATTTGATTTTCAATTACTAAAACTCTTTTATTTTATTATTCTCAATTTATTGTTGATGTTTTCTTCTCCGAATAATCATAGAATTTATTCTGTTTATGGATTCAGTCATGCTTTTTCTATTGAATGGATTGGTTCTTTGATTATGTTTGGATCAATTATTTATCTTTATTGATTTAGTTCTTTGCTACAATATTGCTCTCTGAGTATATTGTCGTCGTTGAATTTTTTCAATAGGAATAATAATTTACATATTTTAAAAGCGGTGAATGATTTTTTAAAGAGTTACATTTGGTTTAATTTTGGTTTATAAATCTATACCTTCAGATTGGAAATTTTGAGAGTTGAGATCCTAATTGAGTTATTCAATGAACTAAGAATAATTAAAATACTAAACTTGTGCAAGGGATTCCTGTGACGCCCCCAAATCCCCACGCCCGGACACGGGAAAATCGAGACATTCGGATGATGACAACCCGGGTCACCACCCTAACGACGAGTGTCAAGTGTGTGTAAAAGCAACAAATGTGCAAAGGAAACGTAGCGGATAACGAAAGTCATATAACTAAGTACCAGAATTTTTCTTAATATAATACAAGCTGTTCAAAACATACATAACTAAAATATTACATAACACAAATATAGTTTTAAATACAGCTACAAAACATTACTTCAACTCAAAACTCCGGTGGAGCCGCATTCTCGGGCTCAGCCTCCTCCTCCTCCTCGAATCCTGCACCAAAATCTACAGAACCAAAAATGGTACCGCAGGTAAGTAAAATCCAAACACCACCAGATAAAAACATATAGAACTCAAACAATATGCATGAAGTGATGCCAATGTGCAAAACCCATAAAAACATATTTTTCCACACACGCCAAAAATCTCATTTCGCCCCAAAAACACATCATTTCCAAAAAACCACGCCAAAAGTCACATTTGGCCTCTATAACCGTCTCAAACCAAAATCTATTTTTACCCGTATGCACCATGACCTCCCCTAGGGGTCATCCGCATACCCTGGCTCTAGTGCCACACCGCAGAGTACCACTACGCATGTGACACCTAACGAGCGATGCCCAGTTCCACACCCCGCGTGTTTGTAGCCAAGCATCCTCTAGCCCTCGCCAGCGAAGGGCCACGGAGTCGGTGCGTAGAGCGATACCCGGTTCCGCGCCCGGCGCGTTCGTAGCCAAGCAACCCCTAGCCCCCGCTCCCGTCGTCGCCTAGCGACAACCCAGGGGACATCACTCAGTTTATTCCGCTCCCGAGTGACCAGAGGAGCTCCACCGGGATAATACCCCATCCCGGCTTGGGGTCGTGATACACACGCACCCGTAAGTCCATTTACGCCAATACACAGGCTTTTTACACTTGAACAAAAACACACGTGCATGCACCATGTAATGCCATATCAATGCACAAAAATAATCAACCAACATATATCCATAAAACAAGCAACTCCGTCCTCCATCCATCCGACCCCCGAACTCCTCGGACTCAGTCCGGAATCAACCAACCAGCAGATAAAATATTTATTGAATGAGCAAAATATATTTAAATCTAAAAGTAGAGTTTGAAAAATACTTACAGCACTATATGGTATTTTTAGAAAGCTCGCGGCGTTGCAAACGGCGGAGGAAGAGCAACGTAACAGTGTAATTTACACTGTTGCCGTGGGTAATAAATTATCCATTTTCGAACGGGGACAAACCAAGGCTCGGGATTGATAGGGAATGGCCTTGAGATATTTATGAAGCTAAGGGAAATGAGTTTTGGCCGTGGGTGGTGGTGGAAATGGCAGTCGAAGGCCAAAAAGGGGTTGAACGGAGTTGAGCTCGTGGGAGCTGCTCCGGCAACGGATCGAGGCCGGAAATGGGTGATTTAGGTTGGCAAGAGGTAGGGGAAGAATCTATGAAAAGATGGTGGCCGGAGGTGGTGCGACGGCGCCGGAAACGGTGAAAAACCGTATGGCTTGGAGGAGCTCGTGGCGGCTAACGGTGGCTCGGATGGAGGTGAAACTTGGTGGGGATGTTCACCGGTGAGAGGGGAAGAAAACTGAGTGGGTGGTGTAGGCCACGCTGTCGGCGAGCGGCGGTTCTGGGCTGCGAAAGCAACCGGCGACAGGGGCAAAAACAGAGCAGGTGCAGCGACTTCCGGCGGCTCTCGAAGGCTAACGGCTGGTCCGATGGCTCTGAAAATTGGTGGAGATGATCTCTGGTGGAAGGGGAAGAGAATGGTGGTGACGGTGCACTAAAAGGTGGCCGGACGGCGGAGAACGGGGCTGACAAACAGGCGGCGACGGAAGGAAAAAAAAAGGGCTGCTGCGTACGCGGGAGAGGAGGAAGAAGAAAGAAAAAGAAAAGAAAGAAAAAGAAGGAAAAAGAAAGAAAAAGAAAGAAAAGAAAAGGGAAAAGAAAAAGAGAAAAGAAATTAAATGAGGTCCAATCCTCACCTTTGGAGTCCAACAACTGATCCAACGAAAATAAGTTTAAAAGCAATAAAACTAAAAAAATATTTTAAACACAACGTAAAGCTAAAATATAATAATTAACTAGTAAAAACAAACTATTTAATTTTAAATCCAAAGACAAGCTAAAATAAATTAAACAGCAATTTAAATTCAACAGTAATTAAAATCCAATTAAAATCCGATAATTTAAAATAAAAGAAATATTATATTAATTAAATTAAAATATTCCTTCAGTGAAAATACACATAAAAACGAGGTGTCACAATTCCCAACACTCTACTGTTCATCAATTTGATTACTTCTTTTATTAGTAACTTTGTTTCACTTTAATTTGCATTTAAAATTAATCTTTATTCCCTATCAATCATTTAATATTTTTCTTTAGTTTCTTTGTTCCTTCTGGTATTCTTTTAATTTGTCTTCCTATATAATCAACACCCAAAATTGTGCTACAATTACCGCATTATTCTTTGGGCGTAATCATATCCTGGCAGTTTTGAAAAACATTTCTATTGAGCAAGTGTACTAGCTTTCTACTTCAATAAGCACTTTAAGTTATGATAGTCAATTCTGACTATGAAGGAGCCCCCAAGCAAGTAAGGTCTCAACTTCTTCACTACTAACACCAAGGCAAGTGTAACGTCCGTCCTTGCGGTGGGTCATTTAGAAAATAATTTTATGAAAATAGACGGGAATTACAGTTCCTCTTCAAATTTCTTTTCCTTTCATGTCAGGATACAAAAGACTTCATATTTATAAATAAAACGTATTTCTTAATTTTAAAAGGTTACAGTATAAAACATCAAATTTTATAATTAAAGTCTCTCATACAAAATAGCATGCCTAGGATTTCGTGCTCTTCTCTTTAGGCTGTGTCCGTCCTGACGCGTTTTGCTCATCTTGTCCTTGGGAGGGCACACTTTTTTTTATTTTTTATTTTTTTTGGAAGTTACATCAATTCTAGCACCTAGGTCCCGTAAAACACAACTTCCAAAGCCAAAACCTTTACAAAGAAACCCCTTCCCATTTCGTAACCAAATAAACTGCATAGCCTGAGTATTATCAAAACAAAAGAAAAAAAAAATCAATTTAAAAGCTAACATACGAAATACCAAGTTTGTCCATGCAAATAATTCCTCAAAAACATCCTTAAATGGAATCCATCCCAAAAAAATCTGTCACAACGCCTCTTAATCCTTTTTTTTTTTTTTTGCCAAAAAGTCTGCCACCATATTTGCTTTTCTAAATATGTGCCTAAACTGAACATTGAGTTCACTTGCTAACATTTTGATCTCCTCCCAATAATCCCAAAGAAACTAATATTTACACACACTCGATGCCAACCAATGAATTATAACTAAAGAATCAAACTCAATCAAAACATCCTGCAACCTCAACTGTTTGCAAAACCAAAGACCATCCAAAACAGCTTTACATTCTGCAATATTATTAGTGGCATGACCATAATAATGGGAAAAACCAGCAACCACATCCCCATTTGAATCCTGAATAATTCCTCCTCCTCTTGCAACCCCCAAGTTACCACAACATCCTTCATCAACATTTAACTTAAATCTCCCTCTCACTGGTTTCCTCCACAAAATTAACAAAGGCTTTTTATTGACAATCGGTAAAATTGGACAAGTCAAAGATTCCAAAATTACCTTATCATTACCACCCATGTGCTGAAACCTCTTCATATTAGTAGAAATATTCCTCAGCCCCACCTTGACTTGCCGAATGACATTTTCAGATTTGAATTTAAAACCTTCCATTCTAGCTGCACATCTAGCTTTCCAGAGCTCCCAAGAAATGACAATAAGGATTAACCCTTTTAGCCAACCCACCTATGAACTCAAAGATGCCCTTGCCACCAAAAATTCAACATACCCTCCCAATTTCGAATATGAGACACATTAATGTTACAGGATTTTGCAAAAAAAGACCATACCTTTTGAGCTCCTTCCCCCTCACATAGAATGTGATGCACTGTCTCCACTTGAGAATTAACACAACATTCGCACCTCGAAACCATCGGTATCCCTATGTTTCTAATAATTGCATCCACCAAAATAGCCCTTCTCTTAGCTCGCCATAAGAAAAAGGACATGTTCTTTGGTACCCCATTTCTCTATAACCATTTTTTCCAGGGACATAAATCACCTCTCTTTCGAATTAACTCCAAGGCTGACTTTGGGGTGAACTTTCCATCAACCTCATGCTTCCATACACAAATATCTTGACCCGGCCGAATCTGAATTCCAAACTCAATAATAAGTCTAGTCGTCTCTTCTGGGAGGGCACACATAAAAACTAAAATGAGTCGATAACTCTTAAACATTATTTCATACAGTTAAAATATAATAACATTACTTCAGTCATGCATTCATCACTCTATACATATCATACATAGACACTCAATTCATTTTAAAACGTTGCGAGGTGGGATTTTTTTCCTTAAAAAGGGGTTTTCTTTCGTAAAGCAGTTCCCAACGCCTCGCTGCCTTCATTTCTTAAAGGGTCTTATCATGCATCATTTTTTCTTACATACATACATTCTTTTTTATCGCTTTCATTTGCCATTGCACACTATTATGCTCTGTGTGCTTGGGTTAGCAGTCTTTTGGACCTGATTCCTCTCGTGGCCATGAGTTGGGAATCCATTTCTATTAGAGTGCACCACTGGGTGCACTACTAGTACTACTTTCCGGCATTGCAATCTGCCCAGTTCAGTCTTTCGATACCTTTATCCATTCATTCATGTGGCCGTTGCGTATTTTCATACCTTAAACATTCAGTCATTTCATTCATTTCAGTCCTTTCAGTCCTTTATAGTTCCTTTAGTCTTTTCTTTCAGTTCATTCATAAAATTCATTTAAAAAGCATGTGCTTAAACATCATCTTTTATGGCATCATTTAAAACATCAGTCCATGCATCCTTTAAAGCATCATCTTTCATAGTGGCATTTTAAAACACCTTCTTCGCGTCGTTTAAGGCATTGCTTAAAGCATGAGGCCTAAACCTCACATTTCCTTTTGTGAAAATACATACAATACTTACCACGTATAATATCCATTCACATGCACACACTTACATACTTTGAGTGCGTACAAAGGGGCTATCAAGGAGGGCCGTTACATACCTATACTTGAAAACTTATACTTAGCGTTCTTTTGTAAAGTGTGTTTCGTAAAGAAAAGCATTTCTTTTTCATTCTCATTTATTTAGAAAACACTAGAAGAGTATGAACGTAATACTTGACTGGATTTCATGCCATACTCATTCCATGCAGTCCATTCATGTGCGTGTCAGATGTCAACCTACATTAATACACATAACCTCACGTCATTCTCTATCTATTGCATAAGCAACTATGCTAGAAATAGAATTATGCTTCACTTGGAACACTGTTCATTTATCCCTGTGTTCTTACGTACCATTTACTATGCTAAAACCTTCAAAGTCTTATAATTTAAAATGAATCTCGGTGATTCACCTTAGAGTTAAGACACTAAGACCTTCATCTTATTCTCCTATTACACATTCTGACACATGATTCCGACCAACAGAGACATGCATTCCAACCTTAGACGATATACACGTCACTACCTTCATGCCCATCCATACACGCTGCACGGCTTAAAGCTAACTCTGGGGCTAAAAAATTGTGTAAACATGCTCAGGACAGATTACCCATTACATATGGCAAACCTGTCTGATACACGTGTCTCGCTAGAGGCACAGGTACCTTATCCCTTTATCACTTAAGACTAACACACAATCCATTGGTAGCTTGCTTATATGAACAAGCATCATACTCCGATATCAACTTGATTAGAACCGGTCAATAGGACTCTTCTTACTTCCCGGCCCTGTACAAGTTCATCCCCACACTTAACAAGATATGATTGCATCCACAATTACACCTCTGTCACATCACGTAGCTCGAGACTAATCCCGAGTTACAGCACGACACCTGTCATGCTTCTGCTATGCTACTCTTACACTTTTCTACCACTTTACTTGTACTTCCGGCCATAAGTCAACTTCAAGGTGACACCAGTCACCTCAGACTGCAAGCCACATCACATCTATGTTGGGACACTATTACACAGTTTCCGATGCTACACAACACATTCTATGCTCCTTGGCTATGCAACCATTATGTTCTTTGCAACACAGCATACGGTGTATCGCTTCACCTCATTGAGTATACTCCACGTGTACTCCCTTCACACGTGCTACGCCACATCACCATTACGACATAACACCATATGGTGCACCACTCCATCACATGGAGTACACTCAACGTGTACTCCTTTCACAGCACAATGCCACATTATAACTACGGCACATGCTTCATACCCATACTCCACAGCACAGTCCACAATACTACACAGTTATGTCCAATACTTCATTACACAGCCATACTTTACAATACTAACAGCACAGTCCATAACCTATCAGCTAACATAATAACAAGGATAAAGGATAAAGAGTTATACCATTGACTGGATAACCTGTACATTGCTACTACCTGTCATGGTTAATGGCTTTGGAGGAGTCGTATGTGAAGGTTAACACCACGTACGATGGCTATCCACCTTGCATGGTGGCTGTCCACCACATAAGGTGGCGGTTTGGGCTTAGGGATAGCTAGGCGTGGTTTTGGAAAGGCTCAAGGTGGCCTCGTGTGGTTGGGGTGGCTGAGCACGGTGGATCTGTGGGCCTTGAGGGGCTAGCTGTGGATCTAAAAGGGGAATCCATGGGTTTCCATGGATGGAAACTTGGCTGGCATGGAGGGCTCAAGGAGGAGCCATTGAGGTTAGGGGAAGTGCTCGAAGAGGCTAAAACCCACGCACGGCGGCGCTAAGGTCGGTGGTGGTGACGTGTGGGAGACCCATTTATGGGTCATGTGCATGTGTGCTATGGAGAGGGGGAGGAAGGCTAGGTTTTGGTGGAGGAGGTCCACCGGTGGCAGGAGACCTCATGGGTGGTGGTTGGCAGCTTAGGCTGCCGCGTACAGTAGCACACAGGGAGAAACCCTTATGGGTTGGCCGTGGGCTTCATGAGGGGCGATCCAAGGGAGGAGAGAGAGCTGGGGTAGGAGGAGGCTATGGAGGGGAAGCCCATGAGGTGGTGGTACTGGTGGAAGTGCTCGAAGGCCAAGCTGGCTGTGTACGGCGATGCTAGGAGAAGGAGGGCACGTGGGAGGAGGTGTTGGCCAGAGGGAGGGGAGCAGCTAGTGACTAGCAGTGAGGCCAAGGGTGGCCGGCGGTGGTTGGGCTGGGGAGGAGAAGGGTTCGGCTAGGGGAAAAGCTGAACCGTCGGGCTCAAGGGGAGAGAGAGGAGAGAGAAGGGAAAGAGAGGAAATGATGGGAAAGGCTAGGGGCTTGGGTATTTAATCTGGGCCCTTTGTTTTGGGATCTTTAAAATGATTTAACGGTGAGTTTAAATACTAATTTGAAAATGTTTAAGCATTTTATTTAAATTAAAACACGGAGAAGAATTAAGATAGAATATTATTTTATACACTAAAGTTTATAAAAGAATATTCCTTCATTGTTAATTAAAATGATGAAGTCTCGCTAATCACTTGAAGAGAATAAAACCATTTAAATTAACTTAGAGTTTTCAACATAAATTTAAATCTCGTAATATTTTTAAATGACTAAAATCTTTTAAATTAAGTAATTTTTCACAATTATAATATTTTTGGAGCTCTTCAAAATATTATAATTGTGTTACTTAAAAGTAAACTTAGCCTGATAACACTGAAAATATCACATATAAATATTTCCAGAATATTTAAAATATTTGTAAGCTTTAAAATATTGAATTTGCTTTAAAGATCTACTTGATATCTTTTAAAACATGCCATCGAGACTCGACACATAAAACGAGGCTAATAATTATAGAAGAAAGAAGGAGCGGGTCATTACAATCTCCCCTTCTTAAATAAATCTCGTCCTCAGAATTTGCTTAACATTCTAGAATTTTGCTTAACTTTACTATGGACCCATTTAAATAGGCCCTTACGTCGTCCTCACGTTCTCGTGCACATTGCGCATCTTGGTCACTCCTGGGAGGAAACTTCCTTCTCACGTCTCGTCGCTCGTCCATTGACACGCTTGGCATCAACTCCAGGCACTTAGCCTCATCCATTGGGTAGCACTCACATTACCCATATTAAGATCCTTGCAAGAAAAACTTGAAGTCATCATCTCTTCTTCCATCTCGGTCCTCGCTTGGCTCATATGCATTTCCTAACTATCGCAGTCCATTTAGCAATTCTAGTCTATTCATCTCATGACATGTGACTACTTCTATGCATTCCTAGCCTTTCATCATTCATTCCTCCCTTTTCTAGCTATGTTCATTCTCTATTACTTCCTTCATGACATGCACTTAACATAACCTTCCCTAGTAGGTGCCATTCTGACATGCATACATTGACTAGGTTATACTTGTAAAATACTGTAATAGTTAAAAGAAAATACTTTCTTATACTTACTGCAAGACGAGACATGCATTGGGAAGACGTCAGCCTAGGTTTTTCCTTCCTCCTTCCATTCTCTTTTCAAAAGTTTTCTTTCATGTAAGAAGTTTTGGTTCTTTTATTATAAAAAATTTCTATAGAGTCTTTCATAACCTGGGCACAAACATTACATTCAATTATAAATATTTGATTAAAATCAAGTAATGACAAAATTTGTGGCCTTGTTACAGCTTCCTTAAGTTGGTTAAATGCCTTTGTTGCATCATTAGTCCACACAAAGGCATCCTTCTTCAATAAAGTTGTTAGTGGAGCAACTATAATACCATAATTCTTGATAAACTTTCAGTAGCACCCAGTCAATTCAAAAAAACCCTCAATGCCTTCACACACTTGGGAGCTGGCCACTTAATCATTAAATCCAACTTCTTTGGATCTGCTTTAACCCCTTTCTTGGATATGAGATGCCCCAAATACTCAATCTTAGCACATGCAAAGTGGCACTTAGATCTCTTGGCATATAATTGATGCTTTTCTAAAGTGTGCAACAAAGTAGATAATGCTCCAAATGAGATTCAAAATCCTTACTGTACACAAAGATATCATTGAAGAAAACCATGACAAATCTCCTTAAAAAAGGTCTGAACACATCATTCATAAGACATTGAAACGTAAATGGTGCATTAGTGAGTCCAAAGGGCATTACAAGGAACTCATAATGACCCTCGTGTATTCTAAATGCTATTTTATAAATGTCTTTTCCCTTCATCCTAACCTGATGATAGCTTCATCTCAAATCAAGGTTGGAAAAAATAGCTAAACTAAAAAGTTCATCAAGTAATTCATCTACAATAGGTATAGGGTACTTATCTTTAACTATAGCTTCATTAAGCACCCTATAATTGATGCATATTCTTCATGAGCCATCTCCTTTTCTTACCAAAAGGATAGGTGATTAGAAAGGAGACTGACTTGGTCAGATGACACCATATTCCAACAATTCTTTTACTATCTTCTCAATTTCAATCTTTTGATAATATGAATATCTGTATGATCTCACACTCATTGGTGGTGTCTCATTCTTTAAAGGCATTTGATGGTCATGAGACCTGTATGGAGGTAGGCCTCTTGGCTCATCAAAAACCTTTTGGAATCTATCTAATAGATTCAAGATATCATGAGGTACATCTTACAATACCTCTTGAGATTGAATTGATATTATTTTGTAACATTAATCCTCTATGTTCCATTGCAAACAATTTAGTAATCTCAACATCATCAATCAAATTTCTAACTGTAGAGATAGGCCCTTCAAGCATGTAAAATTGCCCTTATAAGTAAAAACTGCATTGCATATGCTGCTTGCCAAAATCCCAAAGAATGGGCCCTAGTGACAAAAGCCACTATACCCCCAATACTACATCACAACCTCCCAAATCCAGAGTAAACAAATCAGTCACAAAGGTCGTACCTTGTATATGTAAAGCAACATCATTGCATTTTCCCTTCACTACTCGCCATATTCCCATTTGTAATCCTTACTTGCATAGGATCAGACTTCTGCACAAACAATTCACACTTCAAAGCCACTATAGTATTAGCAAAATTGTGGGTACTACCAGTGTCTACTAATAGAGTTACCCTGCTCTTCTTTATCTGCCCAAGGACTCCATAGTCTTAGGACTTGGAGTCCCCACCATTGCCTAAACTGAAATCGAGGCAACTATAGCACAATCTTGCATGTCACCTTCCCCCAATTCTGTCATTTGTTTAGCATCCGCCTTTGATTCCACTATCTCACTCCCAAGCTGATCCATCCCTTCCAATACATACATGTTTGGCTTAAGGTGCTTATGGTCTTGATGCCACTTTTCCTCACAAAAATAACATAGTCTTTTCCTTCTCCTTTCCTGCATTTTGGCTTCTATAACTCTTTGATAAGACACCTTAGGAGCAAGCGACACCTTAAGAGTACCCAAAATAGATAGAGCTTGGCCAAGTATAGATAGAGCTTGGCCAGGTCTATGCATGTTCATCCTTGATGTTTGATAACGGGAGTCATAAGACCCATTTTTACAAGCTCTTCTTGTTCTCCAAACATACTACTCCTGGATCTTGGTCAATTCAAATGCATCATTCAGATTTGTAGGGTTCAACATCCTAACAAGTAATCTCACTTAATCTTTCAATCCACTTAGAAAACAACTAAGCTTATTCTTCTCAGAGATACCCCTTATTCTATTTGAAATCAACTTAAATTGAGTTTTATAGGTAGGGACAATACCTACTTGTTTCAACCTCGTTAGAGCCTTCATTAGAACATCATAAGGGGATGATCCAAATCTGACTTCTATTGCCTGTATGAAATCTTTCTAATAATGAAAGACTCTTGCCTCACTAGCATCTTGGAACCATATTAATGCTTCTTCATTCATATGAAAAGAGGCTAGGAAAATTGTTTGTCCTGGTGAAACTTGGTGGTATACACACAAGCCGAAGGATTCTTGCCAGCAAATCTTGGAAGTTCTAGCTTAATGCCTCTTGGAAATCTTCTGTCAACAGTTTCCTGATAATGTACTTCATCATTTCCCTCTTGAACTTGAGTATTTCTTCCAAGATTTTGTGCATCATCCGCATTCCTGCCTACATCTTCATTACTCATTGATCTACTAATGGATATTCTTGAAATCTGTTGTAAAATTTTTGTAAATCTGTATCTTAATTTATCCTTTCCACTCAAACAGATTCTTGCTACTGTATCAAGATGGCTATCACATCTTCAATTTGTTTTTGTTGCCTCTCTTGTTGTTGCATCAAATGAACTATTGCCTCATTCAACTGAGCAAAGGATCGAGTGCCTTCTGCCATGACTACTGAGCAAAGGTCTATTGTCTTTTGTTTTTATCCGGCCTATAGGTCCCCCTCCCCCCCTCGGTGCCTTCAACTCGTGATGTCATTTTTACTCTGATACTAATTGTTAAAAACCCAACAATTGATCTAAAAGTCCTAAGACTATTGGATACTAATTTAGTTAAGCCTTTAACTCTCAGGATCATAACACAATGACTATTGACTAAATTACCTATTTTGGTTCACGGCATCGAGTGGTAATGTGGAAGCAATGGGTGGGCTTCTATAGCTTTGCATTGCCTCGAGGGGCAAAGGGTGAATAGAGAAAGGGTCAAAGGGTCTCTATGTCGAGGTTCCCGATGAAGAGTGAACAGAAAGAGGGTTATGGGATCACAACAATGAAGTTCATGGCGGGTGATGGGAGAGATGATCAGGGGGTCACAAGCATTGGGAGATGCAAAAATGGTTTGAATTGGATGAGAGAGTCTGTGTGCTGCAGTCTCATCGTTAGATCTATGGGTGGCCTACACACCAAGACACCATTGAAGAGTGCTATTTGACATTGGACACCAAGTCCGGTTAGAATATTTACTCAATCAACAATCCATCATATCATAATGTGTGTTGAAAAAGTTAAACTTCAAATAGGCTAAGGTGTAAACACCCTTTTTATACTATCTAATAAGAAACTCCCACGCCATAGTTTCATGAAATAGTGTATTTTAGGGATTGATATTGTGATTGTGGTTTTGGGTCTAGAGTATTTTGACTTGAGAGAGAGAGAGAGAGAGAGAGAGAGAGAGAGAGTAAGAGGGAGAGGGGAGGAAAAGATTCACAATACGTGAGAGAGGGAGGAAGGTGTATTTTACTTGTATAAGACGTGACAACTTCTTATTAGATGGTATAAAATGGATGTTCATAATTTGAAAAAAATCTATATATTTTTTTACTATTCACATAATTTTTATATATCATATTTTTTTTAATTTTTATTATTATTATTTTTGATTGATATGGATAATAAATAGAAGAATTTAATTATTTTTAAAAAAATTAAAAAAAAATTGAAAATAATATGTTGTGGATGGTAAAAAGGTTGAGTAACAATGCTATAGTAACTTTATACTCGACCGATGTCTCTCGTGTTGAAAAATAATTGCATCATCTCCGAGTCTCCGCAATTGTGGTTGAGATTCCCGAGAATTAGCTTTGTCGGTTTTTGTCACGATCTTCTAGAAGGTAAATCCGAACACCATGCGCAATAAGTCATTGTTCCTATCCCTTGCATTTACTCTTGAAATCATTTCGTAACCAAGTTCTCTACGCAACTGTTACTTCATCAAATTTTCTGTTGCATGGTATTTTTTCTGAAAACCAACTCGTTTCTCCAAAAAAAAAAATTATGTTTTAGTTGTTGCAGTTGAGTCCGTGACACTATTACATGGCTGTCGTCCTTTCATTCTTTTGTACTGTTTTTTTTATGAGAAATAATTTAATATTATAAACAGATTATATAAAAATAAATTTATAAATTAATATAATTTAATATAATATATTATATTATAAAATTATTTTTAATATAAAATAAATTCAACAAATCACATAATATAAAATAAATTTAACTGATTACATTAAATCATATTAATTTATAAATTTATTTTTATATAATGTTTATATATATATATACATAAACATTATTTGATTAAACTTTTGCAATATTTTTCGTTCCTAGTTTAGACGCTTTAATAAATCATTCCTAAATGCTTTGAAAGTTATTTTTCCGTTAAAAAATTGCTACTCGTCGTATTTTTTATATAATCTAAATTGTCTTAAAATATAAAATGATTAAAAAAACTATTTGTTAAAAAGAAATGAAATTTACAATGTAAATCTCGTACATTATTTTAAAAAAAATAGATAAATTTAAGACTTGCGTGAAAGAATTATTTTTTTAATAATGACTAATTTTTTAAAAAAAAGTATACAAGATTTACACATCTTAAAACTGTATCTAATATTATATATAAATAAAAACTATTTTTCTTTAAAGATTTTAATGAAAACTTGATGAGTATATTCGCAAATGTGTCAAAAGACTCAAAACACGAAATTTTGATTTGATAAATAGTATATCCTTTTTGGGAAGTTTTCTTTTCTCTCTATCCCTTTTTTTGGTTAATGGGTATTTTACCAAGTCGAGGCAATGGAGTTAGTGAAGCACTTATTAATCTCATGTATGATTTGATTCAGTTTTTTATTGAAGAGATAAAGAATTTAAATTTTTGAGTTTTAGAGAAAAATACCCATCTTACTTTTATGATCTACATTAAGAAATAATGGAAAAATCACGTATTCTCATGTTATGAAAGTTTCAAAATTAAATGAAAAATGAAATTAATAAAAAAAATGAAAAGATGCAAAATCATATAAATTACAAATATAGGATGTTTTTATTTCTTAAAAAAATATATTTACAAGCTAGTCTCGGCATGAGCGAGATAACGTGATTTAATTTATGAAGTAATTTGTCTAATTTGTCACCTCCTAAATATTTAAATCGAAAAACATATATGTAAATAGAGCACTGTTAAAGCCTAAAGCTATAATGAGATTATATAAAAGTAATTTTACAAATTGATGTAGTTTTATATAGTTCGTTAAATTTACTTTTAATAAAAGTAACTTTAGAATCTGACGAAATACATCATCCCACGTCAATTTGTGATATTATTTTTTGTGTAGAAAATGTTAGGTTAACTATCAAATGTACACATTAGTACAAATAAGTTTTTTTTTTTTTAATTTTTCTTTTTTTTTTCTTTAAGCATTTTTTAAACATCCTTAACCATTAAGAAAAAAATAAAAATATATGAGTTGGCATATTTAGTGAACATATTTCGTAGTCATAATATCATTTTCCTTTTGTACAATCTATTTATTGTTAGTGTATTTTCTATAAAGAAATTATATAAAGCACAACAGTCATTAAGCACGAATTGCACACCTTCTATATTATCATATATGAAATGTCTATTATACCCTCAGTTAGATTGAATCATTTGCTTTCTTTCATTGTTCCACTTTAGACCATCATCCTTTCTGATTCTTCATTTCTTTCTCCTTGATAGAGAGCATGCGATAGATTTCTGTCTTTCTCCTTTGTTGTCCCTTTTCATTTATGCTGCCTTTCTCTCACAATATTGAGAAGCCCATACATTTGCTAGCACTACTGATTGGTTTTAATTTGTATTAAACTATAATTTGCTTTTAGAATTGATTAAGTGTGCAGTATGTTCCTCTATAAGTGAAATAATGGTTAAATGCACATAAAGTTATTGAATTGCTAGGCTTTGGCGGAATTGGCAAGTTAAATTTGAAAATGTGATTGTGCTATTTTTATAAAACTAACAAAGATTTGAGATAAGTTTTGAAGCATCAGTTTGCTGTTGGTTTTTATCAATAAGAAAGATTAAGAAATCCCCCAAGTTGGCCTTGAGAAATTATTTGGAGCCCGCAGTCAAATCTCTTACAGACAAATTCTTTACAGAAAGCCCTAGACTTCCAATTAATCAGGGAATAAATTTTCAAACACTCATAAAAATCAATATAACTCCTTAAAAAAAACAAAAAAGGAATTTATTGCATACTCTATGTCGAAGAAAAAGAAAGGAAGAATTAGAAAATATGGTAGTTTCTGATGGAACAATGGAGGAAAGCGAATAATTCAATCTAACGGTAGAATAGACATTTCATATATAATGACATAGGTGGTGTGCAATTCGTGTTTAATGACTTGCATGCTTTATAGAATTTCTCTTATATTCTATTATATAAGTGACTATCTAATAGCAATTCTCGTTTTTCTGTCTATTTTTCTTATTTTTCCATCTATTCCTTTTTGTCTCGATTCTTCACTTTTAGAACACAAATCCTCTCTCTCTCATTGTTGGCTCTCCCTCCCTCTCAAGTTCTCTCTTTCTCTCTTCAATTTACGGATCTGTCTAGATCCAAGCAATGAAAGACCAAACAAAAGAAAATGCAATAGGAATAAATCACAAGCATGAGCCACAAAATTAGTAAGGAAAAATTAAGATAAAGAACAACAAAGGAGGCTCACGAAAAGACCTGCAAATGGAGAGTAAAACAGATGAAAAATAAATACTAAACAGGAAGAGATTTACACGATTTTATAATAAAAGAGAAACTGAAAATTAAAGAAATGGAAATGGAACCATTACTAGTCGAAAATGGAGGAATGAGTGGGGGCATTTGCTGACTTGCAGAGGGGAAGAACCGAAAATAAAATAGAAAGGAAGAAAGAACGCAGCAGATGGCAACCCAATGAAAAACAGAGGAAAGAAGAAATTATGCCGCAGGCTACAAATGCTACTTCAAAATCTTCAACGCTATGTTTAAGAAGAAATAGATATATAAAGGCGATGAACGTTAGATTTTGAGAAAATCTAAGACGACAAAATTAGCACAAAAAAAGACTTAGAATAAAAAAATTAAAAACAAAACTGACCGCAGTGCCATTAGAGAGTACTTTGGCTAACAAGGGTATCTCGTATTGATAAACCATTTCTCATTCAGGATTGTTGGTTATATCCATTATCTGACAAGAAGAGAAGTAGCAGCACATGGATTGAAGAAGGGGATGAAAACTAAAAGGGAAAGGAGGTGGAGAAGCAATGATGCACAGGAGAAAGGAGGAGAAAAAAAAAAAAGAAGAGATGAAGAAGCCCTAAGGGTTGAACCAAATGACACCGTTTGAGGGGATTTAATGGGCTGGGTTGGGGATCGAATGAGTTGGGTCCAAAAATAAAAAATAAAAAATATTCAAATAGACCTAGTCTGAAAATAGAAGAGTCTAATAAAAGAAAAAGTCACAATAAAAACAAAAGAAAAGCCAAATAAATATAATACAACTCAATATGAATAAAATAAAATAATTAAAGCCTAACATTAAACTAATTTAAAGTAAAGAATAATTTAAATGCAAAACAATAATTAATACATAGAAAGTACATCAAAATAAATCTTACAACTTAAAAATCATAAATAAATCCAACAAGAAATCCAATAAATTAAAAAAAAAAAAAGCAAACACTTCAACTAATTAAAGAATTAATTTCAATAAAAAATTTATTAAAGAATTAATTGCATTTTTTACGTTCGAAATGTGGTGTACAATTGTGATCTCTTAAAAATATATTAGTTTGGAATAATTGAAATAATTTGGTAAGTAAGAGAAATAAATCTCACACTGTTAATAATTTGTATTAATTTACCATATTTTAAATTTTTTGTATTTATATTCTTTGCTTTTCTATTGATCATACACAAACATTAAATTTATATCATATAGGAGCATTTATTATATTTGAAAAATATTGCAATATAGATTTCACAAAGAGGTGATTCAACTTGATGCATTAATTAATTTTTTATAAAAAATTATATTATTTTTATTAAAAACTTTGTCTCATCCAATTAGATTAACGTGCTTAGAGCACTCCTAATAGGTTAAGTAAAATTCATATTTTTATAAAATTTGAAGAAAACAGTTTAAAATAGAAATACATAAATAACGTGCTTACAGGTAGCTCCAACTAGGGGAGAGTATCGGACGGTCCGGACCGGCAAAACCGACCGGACCGGCAGTTTCGGTCCGGACCGAACCGAACCGGTAGAATGTCCGGTCGGTTTCGGTCCTATTTTCTCTGGACCGACAGGTTTCGGTTCGGTCCCGGTTCAGGGGGGTTTTGCCCCGGACCGGACCGAACCGAACCGAATGAATATTAATATATTTTATTATTTATATAATAATTATAATTATATATAATTATTTATAATTTTTATAATTGTATATAATTATTTATAATTGTATATAATCTATAATTATTTATAATTTTTATCTTACCTAATAGGCTAATATTTATCATACTAATTATTAATATATATAATTTTATACTAATACAATAATACTAATATAATAATATTTATACTAACTTACTAAGACTAAGACTAAATCACTAACCGTCTATATTAATAAATGACTACTAGTTATTAGTATTACATGATATTTACATCTAGTTATTAGTTATAATTTATAAACTTATAATAAATAAGTTAATAAATATTACTAATTTACTATATATTAATAGACTAATAGTATTACTATATTAGTATAATAGTCTATTAGTAATTTAGTATATAGTAAATTACTAATATATATAATAGTAATTATAGTATACTATTAGTTATATATTAAATTAATATATTTAAGTTATTATCTATTAGTACTAGTGTAACTACTAACTAGTGTTATTACATATTAATATTATTAGTTACTAGTTATTACATCTAGACTATCTAGTTATTAGACTATAGTAAATAAGTTAATAAATATTACTAATTTACTATATACTAAATTACTAATAGACTAATAGTATTAGTATAATAGTAAATTACTATTACTAAGTTAGTAAATTTCAAAAACAAAAAAAAACTCTCTAAGTTAGTAATAACTAATAATTAACTAAATTAACAATTAACTAGTGATTTTTTTAATGATTTAATTAAATAATACACATTAAATAGTTTACCTAATTTTATTTTTACTAACTTAAATATATTTTTACCAACTTATTAATTTTTTTTTATTGTTTAGAATTAGATTTTAGAAGAAGTTATATGGGTTGGGTGAAACGGCGCCGTTTCACGCAACCCATATATTTTTTTCTGAAATTATGTGCTGAAACGGCGCCGTTTCAGCACATAATTTCCCTTTCCCCCCCCTCCCCCCCGATTCCCTCCACTCCTCCTTCAGTCTTCACTCTTCACTTTCTCTCTCAACTCTCAGTCGACGCTCACTTGATTCTACAGATCCTAGCCCCGTGCCGTGCGCATCCCCTCCAAGCCGTAACCCATTGCCGACGCTGTGCCGTTGCCCACTTGCCCCTCCGTCGCATCTCAAACGAGGTGCCTCTCTCTCTCTCTCTCTCTCTCTCTCTCTCTCTCTATTATTTTTATATCTTACCTATTAGTTATTATTTTTGTTAATTTGCTTGATAGTTGTGGATATTAGGCTTGTTTGTGTGCTGGATAGTTGTGGATTTTAGAGCATTGGCGACTTGTGCCCATTTCTGGAAAACAGATGGGTTCGCTCGAGCCTCGCGTACTTGCCGCTCGAGCGAACCCAGGCAGAGTGGAGCGCTCGACGCTCGCTCGACTTTCAGCTCGAGCGAACTCAGGCAGAGTTGAGCGCTCGACTCTCGCTCGACATTCTGCTCGAGCGAAATCAGGCAGAGTTGAGCGCTCGACTCTCGCTCGACATTCCGCTCGAGCGAACTCAGGCAGAGTTGAGCGCTCGACTCTCGCTCGACATTCCGCTCGAGCGAACTCAGGCAGAGTTGAGCGCTCGACTCTCGCTCGACATTCCGCTCGAGCGAACTGAAAAATCTTATTTTTTTTATAAAATTATTATTATAAAAATAAATTTATATTATCATTTTGATGAATCAAATGGCTAATCCAATGTGGGATTATGGATAGAAAGGTCTTATATTTATGGAAAACTTGTACTTTTCATCAATTTTTGAAGATGGCTTTGATGAAGCCAATGTGGATGCCTGGATGGATATTAGGGTTGTTTGTGTGTTGGATAGTGGTGGATATTAGGGTTGTTTCCAGGCTACGAACAGCCAATTGTTCTAGAAAAACTTATTACACTAATTGTTGGTTGTTTATTTTTCTAGATGGATTCGTCAACTTCAACCAATGAGGTGCAAGAGTCAATACAAAGCCCTGGTATGCCTCCGCCCCCACCCCCACCCCCACCCAATGTAAGTGATAAATCTAACATTGGTGGGTCACAAAGTGGTAGAGTTAGGTCAATGGTTTGGGATCACTTTACAAGAATATCAAAAGGGGATCCCACTAAACCTAGGGCTGCATGTAATTACTGTGGTGCTTCGTATGCGTGTGATACAAAGATCAATGGTACAAAGTCTATGAAGCATCACATTGAGAAGCAATGTAAGAAAGGTCCATTTAAGAATACGGATAAGTCCCAGACGACTCTAGGTTGGAAAATGGAGGGAGGTAGTGGTGGTGGGGGACTTGTGCCCATTTCATTTAGTGTTGAGGCTTGCCGACAAGCCTTGACAGAGATGATTATTGTTGATGAGTTGCCATTTAGGTTTGTTGAAGGGGAGGGTTTTAGAAAGTTTATGCTTGTGGTTTGCCCTAAGTGGGTAGGGATTCCATCCCGTTGGACGATTGCGAAGGATTGTTTTAATTTGTTTATCAGTGAAAAAATAAAATTAAAAAGTGCTCTTCGAGGGCAACGAATTTCCCTCACCACGGATACATGGACATCCGTGCAAAATCTTAATTATATGTGTCTGACAGCACATTTTATTGATGATGACTGGAAGCTACATAAGAGGATTCTTTCCTTTTCTTTGGTTGAAAATCACAAGGGTGATACACTTGGTAAGGGCATAGAGTTGTGTTTGCATGATTGGGGGCGACCGAAAATACTTGCTATCACTCTTGATAATGCAAGTTCCAATAATGGGGCCATTTCTTATTTGAAAAAAAAAACCAAGTATAGGAGGGATACGGTCTTGGAACATGAATTCTTGCATGTTCGATGTTGTGCACACATTCTAAATTTAATTGTGCGTGAGGGATTGAAAGAGTATGAGGAGTCTATTGCGAAGGTGAGGGGTGTTGTGAAGTATGTTAAATCCTCCCCTCAAAGGTGGGATACATTTAAGAAGTGTGTGGCATTGGAAGAGATTAAATGCAAAAGTCATGTTTGCCTAGATGTACCAATTAGGTGGAACTCCACCTATCTTATGTTGGAGAGGGCTGGGAAATTTAGAAAAGCTTTTGATCGGTTGGAGGAAGAAGATATGTGCTTTTTAAGTAGTATTGGAGATGATGATGATGACGATGATGAAGGTGATGTGGTAACTAGAAGAAAGTCAAAGAAGTTAGGGCCTCCCAATGCATCCGATTGGGATAAGGTACGGTTGTTTGAGAAGTTTCTTGCATTATTTCATGATGCAACTTTACGCTTCTCGGGGGGTGAGTATGTAACTTGCAATACATTTTTTTCGGAGTTGGTGAATATTAAAAATGCCATTAACATAGAGTGTGAAGAAGGAAGTCCCGTGGTGGGATTAATGGCCTCAAATATGAAGAGAAAGTTTGAAAAGTATTGGGAGAATATGGATAATCAGAATATGCTGTTGTACGTTGGGATTGTTCTTGATCCTCGTTACAAGATGCGATATCTTGACTTTGGGTTGAGAAAAATGTATGCATATGATCAATCAAAAATCATTGATATGAGTTGGAAGGTGAAAAATGCATTTATCCGCATGTATGAGGCATACATCCAAAATGAAGAAGGGAGTTCTCCTCAACGCACAAGTTCCCCACGTGAAGATGCGAGTCCTTCCACAACTCAGTCTACGAATAGACATGCTGCATTGATGGCCCAATTTAAGCAAGAGTTACAGTCAGAAGACTCTTTGGAAAGCAGGTCAGAGGTTGATAGATATCTAGCTGAAAAATGTGAGGATGAAGGTGATAATTTTGACCTACTAAATTGGTGGAAGGTGAATTCAGTTAGATATCGCATACTTTCAAAGGTTGCACGTGATGTACTTGCAATACCGGTATCTACTGTGGCCTCTGAATCTACATTCAGCACTGCAGGTCGTGTACTTGACCCTTTCCGAAGTAGTTTAAATCCGATGATGGTTGAGGCTCTCATATGTGCACAAAATTGGCTCCGTTCTTCCTCTACTCCAATAAGCCTTAGGACTTTAATGGATGAAGTGGAGGAATTTGAGAAGCAGATAGATATGGGTATGTAATCAATTAACTTTGATTTATTTTGTGGTATATTTTGTTTTATCTTCTATATTATTTTAACTTTATTTCATTTGTTTTGTATTAAATTTTTATGGATTGAAGGAGAACTTGTTGGGGAATTGGCTTATTCTGCAGAAGGATCAAATGAAATGGCTACCGAGTCTTAACCCAATGTTGATGTAATCATGTAAGACATGAATTCTGTTTAAAATCTATATTTATTTTTCCCAATTTTATTTCTTTCTAGATGTGATTTGTTTGTAAAATCTGCTTCTCTATTATATTTGGACTTTAATACTTGAAAAATTCACAAGTTAAACTCAATAAACATCTTGTTTTATAGTGATTCTGTACATATCAAGGCCTTGTGTCATTAATCCTCTCCTAAAACCATCTTATCTAGGCCTTGTGTCATTAATTGCTGCACTTTGAAGAAGTGCATGGTAAAAAGACTCAGTTACAGCTTGTGTAAAAGGCTAACTAAAGGTTGATTTATTTTATGTTCACCAATATCATCTTGTTTTGTACCAACTCAAATGCTGCACCAACTGAGTTGATTTATTTTATAACAGACTAACCTAATGTTTAAAGGTTGATTTTTATTATGTTCACCAATAGGTTAACGCCTTGGTTTTTTACTTTTTTATCTGCAGATCTGTGAATCGTGATCTCAACCTTGATGGAGAAATTGATCGTGAGGAATTTGCTAATAGTCAGGGACTGATTAAACAATTACCTAATTGTATAATTTGTATTTTGTTTTGATGTAATTATGTTAACTTTTAGATGCTACTGTTGGTCTTTTTTTTATTTTTTACGTAATTTATGCTAGTGTTAGTCTGTTATAGTGCACTGTGCATCAGTGCTTTTGATGTAAATTATTAAATATAACTTCTAATCTTTGATAGTTCTTTTTTTTAAGACTTTTTAATTTTTAGTTTTTAAATATGCTTGCAGGTTTGAATTTTTTAAATATGCTTGCAGATTGCTTGGGAATGGATTTTTATTTTTCTGGCCTTTTAGAATGCAGATTGTAATAATTTGATGTACCATGTATCATGTATGTAAAGTAAGATACATGAAAATCGATTTTTGCTATATTTTTCTCTTGTTAGAAGAGCTTTCTTTCCTTTTTTAGATATATGATAAATATTAAATAGTATATACTATAATTGATTGATCTTTAAATTGTTTAGAACGTATATAGAAATTTTTCTTCATTTGGTAGTAAAATATTTTATTCAAATTTATTGTATATAGATAATTTTTTTTAATGGTTATTTTTATTTTTCTTTCTAAGTATTTTTTTGGTATTTTGGGCTTCAAATTAGATAAATTATTAGTGGATTTTAACTGTTGGGCCGAAATTGATGTAAGAAAAAAATTGGGCCATTGGCCCATTTGGAGTCCGGTCGGACCGATTGGACCGACCGGACCGGACCGTCCCGAATGGGACCGGACCGCCCGGTTCCATTGAGATTCGGTCCGGTCCAGGGTAGGGAATCCCTGGACCGAATAGGTCCGGTCCGGTCCATCAAACCCCCCGGAACCGGACCGGACCGGACCGATCTCCCCCCTAGCTCCAACTTAGAATATATAAATAAATAAATATATCTATATATATACATGTACACACACACCTTACAGATGTTAAAAAGTTCGAATTGGATTGCTGGGTCTTCGTAGTTCGTTTAGCCAGCCCTTCACGATCCCGAAGGATTCAGGAGGAAAGTAAACACACAGAGGAAATGTCGACCGGGAGAGAGTCATCCGTGGCGGTGGCGCGGGGCCGCTTAGCCGTACTTACTGCGCACCTTTTCTCGTCAACTGACCTCAACGATGTCGCGCCAGCTCTTGGGCCCCACTGCCTCTCCGCTCAGACCTCGGTCCCTCCACCCGGCAACCTCCGAGGCTCGCTCACCATCATCGACGAGAGGACTGGGAAGAAGTACCAGGTCCCCGTATCTGAGGAAGGAACCGTCAAAGCAACTGATCTCAAGAAGGTATAGTTATTTACATATATCTACATAAAACGTTTTTTTTTTTTTTCACTTGATTGCTGAATTATGTTTGTTTTGGGTTTTGTTTGTCTATATATATATATATATATATATATCATATATCTATTTTGTTAAAGTTTGTCTTTTTGGTGAGTAATGGCTGTTTATAGACTGGGTTTTTGTGCCTGGCGAGATATTGTAAAACAGTGAACAAAACAAGAAAAAAGAAAAGATGTTGGGATTGGGTTTTCAATTATTAATTACGCGGGTTAGTAATTAGTTTGTGGGGCTTCACGTGAGTTTGTTCTGATTTGGGTCTTAGCGTTCTAATGTTTCTGTGTTTTTGGCTGGTAGTTATCATGTGCGGTCTTTTTAGCTATTGAGAAAATGTAGAGTAAGATCAGATATGCTTTTTTCGCCCCACCTTTTCCATCTGTGACTCATTTTATTTTTAATCCTAAGGTAAAATGATAAAATGTGATTTTTTTCGGCCATTGGATCGTTATATGTTTGTTTGTTATGGCTGTTGGCATTATACTTCTGATGTATTGATGGATAACATCGGGTGAGCTGATTTTTTACTTCCATTTTACTTGACCTTGTGGAATTTCTCTTCTGGACATACAGATTACAACTGGAAAGAATGACAAGGGGCTCAAACTTTATGATCCGGGCTATCTGAACACAGCTCCTGTCCGGTCGTTGATTTGTTATATTGATGGTGATGAGGGTATCCTTAGGTATAGAGGCTACCCAATTGAGGAGTTGGCAGAAAGTAGCACGTTTTTGGAAGTGGCGTATCTCTTAAGTAAGTTCACTGGAAAATTTCCAAAATGTGGTAGTTTCTGATAAATAATAGTCATGATAAATTATCATGACCTATACTAGTTTGCTAGAGCTATTTTTTTTTATTTATTCATTTTTATTTTGTGAAAAACAATTCCGTAGGAAACCAATCCTTGATGGCAAATGGTAATAAGGAAAAGAGAGAGATTATTGAGTAGATGCAACTTCGGTTTGAATTCTGAACATTGCAGAACCTATCAGCAGAGTCCACTGGGCATCCAGAAATGAAATATAGTTTAAGTGCGTTGGACATTTAAGAAAAAGTGGTAGAGAAAGTGGGTTTTAACCGATATGATGTTTTAGAAGTACAACTAGCTAAGGAGGGTTGACTGCTTTACTCATCTCTTTCTCTGGCTGTACTGTCTCTATAAGCATTAACTCTTAGTATAAACTGTCATGTTTCTAAATTAGCATAAACTTTCATCTTCCTAACAAAAATATTCCATTACGTTCATATGCAATTGATATTCTGTGCATGCTCAGAGGAAAGTGTGTTACAGTGATTAATTATACTGGAGAAACCTTAGTGGTTGGTTCAAGTGGTAAGGGCCTTGTTTATGGGGTATGGCTCCGGATCTAAGGTTTGAACTCCTGGGTGCGAAAAACTTCTATGAGTCACGTCCTATCTATGAAAAGCTAGTGACTTACTCAATCCGTGTTACTTGGGCGCATTGCATGGGTCTAGAGTTAAGTAAAATACATGTTGCAATTGCAGGGCTTCCAGGGTTCCTCATCAATAAAAAATAAAAAATAAAAAAAATACCAGAGAATTTCCAACGAAAAAAATTATTATAATTATTACATAATTTTGTTGCTTCTTCAAAAACTTTCATATACCATACTTGTATTCGATTATTAAATGGTCATCTGAATTAATTTGCTTCCTTCTTTCAGTGTATGGGAATTTGCCTTCTGGAAGTCAGCTAGCAGACTGGGAGTTTGCTGTTTCTCAGCATTCAGCTGTACCGCAGGGAATTCTGGTCTGATATTTTTTCTCAGTATACCTAGTTTTGGAATATATATATATGTATATATATATATGTATGTATGTTACATGTCTCAATTTGATTGAGTTTGTTCTGCAGAAGTACTCTTATGGCATGATTCATGAAAGGTTGAAAACTTGCTCCTCCCACACCTTCTCTTCTTCATTGTGGAATGATAGATCTTCTTACTTAAGTATTACCTCTTCCCTTTTGGAATTTGAATGTTTGGGTTTCTCCCCCATCAAAGGTAGTGCTGAATGGGGCTAGATTACCCTAATTGTTTGTCCTATTATAAAATTGGATTTATGGAAGTATGTGGTGCCTTGACAAAATAAAAAGGGCAGTGACCTTTGGGAAACATCTTTGCATCCTTTCTTTTTTAAGAAAACTTTGTGATGTATTTCTTCTTGATTGTCACCTATAGGAGGACCTTTTGTGACTTTCCGAGGTTCTTGGATTTGTCCTCCATATATATATATATATATATATATTTTAACTGGTAAAAAATATTAATGATATCAATGAGGAAATAGGTGTAGCCCAAGTACACAGGATGGATACAAGTGAAAACTCCTAGTCAAGAGCAAGGAAATATGTATTTCTATATATATATATATAAAATACATATTGGAAAAGTGGACATTGGTGCATATGTTTTAAAAAAATTAATCATCTGACTTCACGGTTTTGGTAATACTTTTAAGTGCTTGTATGCACTTCAAGTGATTTAGGTCTGGTTCGTCTTCACAAACCATCTCATCTCATAAAAATCATTACAATTTTCCCAAACTCCCAAACAAAATACAGAAAGCAATTCAACTTTTTCAAATCCTAAAACAAAAATAATATTATAACAATATTATATTCAATTTTTATCTCATCTCATTTGTGTAACCAGATGAGGCCTTAGTCACAACCATCTCAGGAAAGATGGAAATGATACTTTCGTTAGCAGATAACTTGGAATATGCATCTGTTTTAGTCAAGACTAACTTACCAATCTCGCATATGTGAAGAATAGACGCTGCTAATGAAAGGACATGATGAAATATCGTTTTTGTTTCTATTTCAAATCATGGAATTCAATGCCCCACTTAATCTGTTGCTCCTATATCCATTTTCTGATATGCTCAGATAAACCATGAACAAACATTATACGGTCATGTGATTAGCATGGCCTAAATATCACATTATTTTATGCTCTTATGAATTTTAATGTTTCTTATATTGATGATATGTCATTGCATGTGTTGAGCATAAAACATGTCTGTCTGTGAAGGATAATAAGAAACATCTTTGTGGACATATGATTTCCACCACCCTAGTTTCCTAGATGGCATTCGGCAAAAGCAATATAATTATGACAATTGTACTTATTTTTGTAGATGTGATTTAACCCCAAGGTTTGGTTTTGGTAGTAAACATAATTTTCTTAATGTGTGCTATCCAGCTAAATGTTTAAATCTGTAATGAAAGCTCTTTATCCTAGGAAATCCAATTATTTAAAGGGTTTTTGTGATAGAAGGGATAGGCTGAATTTTATCTTGAACATCAAGGAAAAACTACATCTCGCTTGCAGAATGGTTTTCCACTTTTTTAAAGCAGCAACTTTCATTTTTGACAGAAGTTATCCTTCTTTAAATTTGTTTTATAGGACATTATACAGGCAATGCCTCATGATGCACATCCAATGGGTGTACTTGTCAGTGCAATGAGTGCTCTTTCAGTCTTCCATCCTGATGCCAATCCTGCTCTTAGAGTAAGTTTGATAATTTGAGTTTGAGGCAGTTTCATATTTGCCTTTCTATGTAGGCATTGGTATCTTACAAGTATGATGTGTAACAATACAGGTACCCCATGTTACACATTTTTTATGTGTTCTATCGGTTATGTTCTTGGAAGGGAAAACTTGTGAAATGTTCTTCCACCATCCATTTTTGTCCACATAAACTCAAGGAATTACTCCGATTTAATTTCAGAAATAAAACCCTGGTACAATTGTCAAGCCCTTTGATGTAGGCATTATACAATTCACAGTAAAAGGGAAAAAAAAAAACTGCTTTCTGTGTGAGGTTAGGTTCATTCGGTGATCAGTAGATGTGGAAACCACCTATTTTATCTTTGCAAGTGAAACTTTACCTTAAATTTCAACCTTTATTTTTAATATTTGAATGTGTTGTGGAAAGGTTGGGTTAACTTTCCCAGACTTCCTAACTTATCAAAATAGGGTAACTCTCCCTATTTTGATAAGTAAAATCCCTCCTTTATAAAGTATATCATTATGCATTTTCCTGTAGTCCTTTTATTGAGATTTAAGAGATGTAGGTTTTTCTTGAAAGTTTCTGAAATTTTTTTATAAAACTATAAAGTTATTAACGGTGGGTTTTGTAAAAGTAGTGGGACCTATTAAAAAAAGTTTGGATTGAGAAAGTCTTTGAGAGAAGTTTTTATTGGGGTTTTAAAAAGTGGTGGGGCTCACTGAAATTTGTTTGGATGGAGAGTTTTTTTAAGAGAGGTTTGTGAGTTATTTATTTCTAGTTTTTTGAAAGTTACTTTTGGTTTTTACTTGTTATGGAAATTGAGGTAAAATGTTTTGATGACTGAGATTGTTTGGGATAAAGATGTTTGGATTAAGAGTTGGAAAATTTTTAGATACTTTTGGTTCCCAAACTTGACCCTGAAAATCTATCTTGATAGATGGAAGAATTTGAAGTTATTCCTGGATTCTGGGTTGATGTAGTTTCTGTTGTAGCAAACAAACTGACTTCGTGATTTACTTCATTGACAGATGCTGTTGTCTAAACATTCTTGTTATGTGAAGAGTGTTATTACTCAGAATCTGAATAAGTTGCACCTCCTTATCCCTGCTGATTTGGAAAAATATTGCTGTGGCAGTTACTAAAAGACAATTCTTTTTATCTGTTTTTAATTGATAAACAGCCTTGCCAAAAAAAAAACGAGTAACAAATGATAGCCTGAGTTAGTTGTGTCAATCACTTTTAGAAACTTATTGTCTCAGTTTCGTTGAACTTGTTGACATTTCTCATTATTGTTTTTGTTTATAAAGGGCCAGGATCTTTATCGGTCGAAACAAGTGAGAGACAAACAAATAGCACGCGTTCTTGGGAAGGTTTGCTTATTCAATTTATTCTTTTCTCCTTGTTTTTTTTTTTTTTTTGCCTTGCAATTGTTGTTCAATAATTATCAATGGTGACATGCTTGGTTTTTGGAACTTATGTAAGCCTTTCCTGTTAAAGTTTTGTTAGCACACTTGCTGCTGCTATAGGATTGCAGTGAACAACTTATTTAGTTCCGACTGATTTAAGTAAAATCAATATTCATTTTTTTTTTGCAGGCACCAACCATCGCAGCAGCAGCTTATTTGAGGATGGCAGGAAGGCCTCCAGTTCTCCCATCTAGCAACCTTTCTTATTCAGAGAATTTCTTATACATGCTAGATTCATTGTATGTAGCATCTTTTGATCTCAATGATATTGTGGATGGCATACTTATTCTCTTTCTAACATGATAACTTTTACTTCTGATGTTATTTCAGTACTGGCCTCTGAGAGGATTTCTTTCACCTATCCAAAAAAAATTTGTTCTCTAAAAGGCCAGTACTGATGCATTGAGCTTTGGTCATTACATCCTCTTTCCGATAAATATGAATTTAGTACATTGTTCTTTGGAATGGGACAAACAGAATCTTGGTTTTTCAACATGGAGGTTATTATTTTGGAGTTTTTTTTTTTTTTTTGTCTCATCTAACCTAATTAACATTTTCTTCCTACAAACTTGCAGAGGCAATAGGTCGTATAAACCCAACCCTCGACTAGCTAGAGTTTTAGATATTCTCTTCATACTGCATGCAGAACATGAAATGAATTGCTCCACGGCTGCTGCTCGACATCTATCATCAAGGTAGATAGGTTGAAACCCTACCAAAATAAATTAACCTTAAACTTTTTGTTCACATAGCTGGCTGTCTCTGCAGTGGAGTTGATGTATACACTGCTCTTGCTGGGGCTGTTGGTGCACTGTATGGTCCTCTTCACGGTGGAGCTAATGAGGTATACAGTATGTCAACATTTTACTTTCAGTCTTTTTCCACACTTGAGAGGTCCTAGTACTGTAATTTAACACCTCCATGGCAGCGTAAGTATTTGATATTTAATATGGTTTAGGTCTTTGATTCTATCTTTTCCTGAAATGTTATGCTCAAACTATGTTTTGTGTCACTGGTAAGTAAGCTTTTCCCATTATCTTGTATATTGTAGGCTGTGCTTAAGATGCTGGGTGAGATTGGAACTGTTGAAAACATTCCGGAGTTCATTGAGGGTGTGAAGAACAGGTAATTATTTCGTGACATCCATTGCCTGACTTTGTAACAGGTTATAATGGCCTTCTTGCATGAAATTATACATTGATTTTGGTAAATTACACACTTCATTTCTCCAGGAAGCGTAAGATGTCAGGTTTTGGACATCGTGTATACAAAAACTATGATCCAAGAGCAAAGGTGATAAAGAAACTGGCAGAGGAAGTATTCTCCATTGTTGGCCGGGATCCTCTAATTGAGGTATTATCTTTTTATTTTTCCCAACACTATGTTCTCTCTGTTCATGGAAGACAGCATGTGTCCTCTGTTGCTTGTTCAAATTCCTTCTGTTCTCCTGAGCCCTAGCACAGTTCTGATAATGAAGATGATCAACAAATTACGAGCATTGGCACATTTCTGACATCATAGTCAATTACAAAAGTAGATGATTCTTTAAGGGAGAACTAAATGAGAAAGATAAACCTATTTTATAACTCAATGGAACGGAAAACTTACACTCTATGACTGTGCAATGTATCAACTCTGATGGCATAAGTTGTGAAAACACTCATTATCTAAATTGATGAGAGAATAAACGCTGTGGTAGCATAAACTATTGTTCTAGGCATAAGTGGGTCTCGGTTCTCATCCAGTTCACTTTTGATGTTTTTCCATATAGTTTCACATCTTAATAGCATGCCACTGCACTAGGATTTCTTGAATAAGACCATCTGATCTTATCTTTTTTCTTTATGCCATTTGTAGGTTGCTGTTGCTTTGGAGAAGGCTGCACTATCTGATGAATATTTTATTAAGAGGAAACTATATCCAAATGTTGATTTCTACTCTGGTTTAATATATAGGTACACTAAAATTTAATAGATTTCAATGCTAGCCATCACTAGATGGACATCTTTGATTTTTCTCTGAGCACATAACTGGTATGAAAGTATTCAATTCTCATTGATCAGGGCAATGGGATTTCCGACAGAGTTCTTCACTGTTTTATTTGCAATCCCACGAATGGCTGGGTATTTGGCACACTGGAGAGAGTCCCTGGATGATCCTGATACAAAGATAATGAGACCTCAACAGGTTATTTCCTCTGTAGTGATTCTTTTGCCCTTTAATTTTCTTCATTGTTTTCATTTTTGTGATAATTTTTTTTCCTCTGGCAGAACAAAATGACTGTCTTGCTTTCTTGTATAAAACTTTTTTCTTAGAGCAATCTTACTCATTCTAAATCTTTTCATCCATAATCACTTATGCTGATGACATTTTAAGTTGTTTCATATGTCTGTCACTTAAATGGAAACTACTTAAAATATGCCACATCAACAAGTGTGGTTGTGGATGGAAAAATTTAGGATGAAGAATAACATTTCACTTTTTTTTTTTTTTTTTTTTTAAGTTGTAGATTTGATTTATAATTATTGTAATCATATAGTGGGTTGTATATAAGATAACTTTAAAGGCCATTGGTCACTTTCTTTTTGGTCATCTAGTGGATGAATGATTTTTTTTTTTGCCCTTTTAAGTACAAGGAGCTGGAAACCCATACGTTGCACATTCTGGTGAATTAAGCTATTTAAACTTTCTCCTCAGCATTTATGGTTACGGCTTTTAAGGGCCCATTTGGAACTTGGACTTCTCAGTTTAGTCTAATTTTAAATTGAGTTTAACATCCAAACACCCAACTTCCAAATCACTAAACTCATTTCAACTCAAAATCTCTTTACACAAGGGACCCATAACTTTTTTCAACTTAACACCTCTTTACACACGGGATCCACAACCTTTTTCAACTTCCTATAAATACATCTAAGTTTGTCTTAACATCTAAACACATTTAAACTCATCTTAGGTGGGTCTTACAAAACTCACTCCACCATTTCAACTTACTAATATTCATAAAGAACTCAACTCATCTCAACTCAGTTCAACTTGACTTAACATCCAAACTGGATCTTAAGTGCCTGTTTGGTTTTGAGTTTGAAGCAGTCTAAAAGCTCTTTTATAGATATCCTAGCAAAATTTATAAAAAGTGCTAGGAAAAAAAGAAACTGAAAATATACATTTTTATAAAAAACCAAATTGAATCTTTTGTTGGAAAGTTCATACAGTGTTTACCAACCAATAAACAACTTACAATAGTAAAACTTTTCAATAAAGCTCTATAATGAAAAGTTCTGTTACCTACAACAATCCAACATAGATACTTAGTACTTGGGGAACACGCGATTGAAGAATTTCATTATATTTCCTGAGATGTTCTTACTGTTTACTCATTTCCGAAATCTGTCTGATGATGCAGGTTTATACTGGGGTATGGCTGCGGCATTATATGCCACTCAACGAACGGATGGCATTGACAGAGACAGACAAGCTTGGTCAGGTTTCTGTTTCAAATGCCTCGAGACGGCGGTTGGCCGGATCTGGGCTTTAGGCCAGGGCTTGTTCCAGAATTCGCATACCGAAAGAATAACATTTCTACCACATCATAAATAAATAAATGTCTTTTTTGCAGATTTCTTGCAGATCATATGCTTACAAATAGAACTGGAATGGGTTTGTGGGTTATTTTTAACTTTTTGGCATTGTATTACAGCACAAATAAGGACGGTTTATGAATATCAAAATAATAAATAAATAAATAAATAAGGACGGTTTATGTTGTGGTATTGCATAACATAGTGACATGATTATTCTTCTTAATTTCAAATTTCCCGAGTGACAGAGCCTGGAAAGTCATCAGATTAATGATAAGCTTCTTCATCAATGAATGCCAGATGTTTTGGCATTGCTTGGTTTAGGGCACCTTTAATGTTTTTGGCATTTCAGTTAGAAAATTAACGAGATGTTTGGGAAATGAGAAGGGATATGAATTTTGTAAATAGTAATAAGTTAGTTTATAAATATTAGTAAGATAGTTTGAGTTAGGCCTGATTTGGTTACCAAATACCAAATTATCTTATCTCATTTTATCTAATCATTACAACTTTATCAAATTTTAATATAAAATATAATAAACAATTCAATTTTTTCAAATTCTACAATAAAATTAATATTAAAAAATTATCTTATAACAATATTTTATTTAACTTTAAACAAAACATATCATTTCATTTTATCTAAAATCAAAATATTATTGTTAGAATATAATTTTTTAAATATTATTTTTGTTTGGATATTTGAAAATGTTGACTTATTTTTTTATTTTTTGAAAGTTTAGAAAAGTTGTAATGATTAGTTTGGAAGTATTTGTATTTGAGTGATATTTGGAAAGGAGATGAGATGATATGAGATGAGAATTTGCGAAAGATGATTTGTAAATAGTTGTGAAATAGTTTGAATTAAATATTTTTTAGATTTTGGAAAATGGGAGAGAGAGTTAAATAAAAATATTATCAAATAAAAATATTATTATAATATAATTTTTATATTGAAAATTGAAAAAATGAATTGTTTTTTTATTTTTTATTTAAAAGTTTATATTAGTTTAAAAATATTTATGTTTGAATAATATTTAAAAAAGAAATGAAATGAGATAAGAGAAAATTATTACCAAGAAAAATACTACTATGCTGGCTGGATTTGCCCCCTTATCTCATTTGGTGGAGGCGTTGGCAAAACACGTGTCTATAAACATCGATCTTCTCTTCTCAAGGTTGAGGTTTTTTCTTTCTAGCAGAGTTTTTGTCTCCTAAGCTAGCTTTGTTGGTTTGAAGAGGAGATATGGCAAAGGAGCTAGTAAAACAGTGGGAAGAACTTACTCTCACAAAGAAGGAAAAAGGGGAGGTAATCTTGGCCTCCAACTCAACAGCAAAACATTTGCAACATGATAACTCTTGTCTGCTGGCTATGGTCATTGCTGAAAGGTCAGTAAATAGAGAAGCATTTAAGACTACCATGTCAAGAGTGTGAAGATGTAAAAGCTGGATTCAATTTATAGAAGTTGGAAGCAATAAATACCTAGTAGAATTCCACTTAGAGTAGGACCTTTAACAGGTTATACTTGGAAGGCCTTGGTCTTTCGATAGGTGGCTGGTCTGTCTTCAGTTGTATGAAGAGAACAGATCCATCAATGAAGTTCCATTCACCATAGAAGAGTTTTGGATCCATGCATATAACATGCCTTTGGCAAGCATGACAGAAGAGGTAGGCAAAAAGATTGGTGACACTATTGGGAAGACTCTTTCTGTCCAAGTTGATGATAGGTGCATTGGCTGGGGTAAGTTTTTGAGACTAAAGATGAAGGTTGATATCTCAAAGGCTCTCCAAAGAGGTCTCTTCCTGGCCTTTGAAGGTAAGAGAACATGGATTCCCTTTAAATATGAACGTTTGTCATCGTTTTGTTTCAAGTGTGAGGTCTTAAAGCATGCACAGAGAGGCTGCTAAAGTTTGAATACAGATAGCAGCAAGCTTCAATATGGGACTTGGCTTCAAGCACCAGCAACTAGAGTAGGTGATCTCCCGGGGAAAAGGTATGGAAATTCAGGTTTATCTGATGAAGCAGGGGAGCAACCATGGGAGGGGGAGAGAGAAGTCAGGGACGACACTCCAACCAAGAAGCATGAACCTACACCAGTAGACCAGAACTCTAGCCTGCAGGATGGGGACAACACAGAAACAAAAAGGGCAACTGTGAACCCCCTTTCTATCGACCAAAAAGCAGGAAGCAATCAGGCCCTTTGTAAGGAAACAAATGTGGAGCTATTTGTGGGCAGGTCAAAGCAAGCTTTAAAAGATACAGAATCCTGTTTGATGCAAGGCATTGAGGAATCTGCACTTCCAATAAACAAGGCAGAAACCTCCAGCAATGACAAGGCCCAACAAGCTGCCTTGAATCTCAACAGGTGCAATGATCTGAAGGCCCAAGTATCCTCATTGGCCCATTTTTTCTTAGACCAAGTCCAAGCCTTGTAGAAACTTAAGAGTCAAACAACATGGAAAAGGAAAGCAAGGGATAAAGGCAATGCAGGCCCTTTAATAGAAGTGAACAAAGAAAACATACCAATTGGCTCTAAGAGAGAGGCAGGCCTTATCACTAGATCAGCATCCGTTAGGGCCCTTAAGAAATCAAAAGTGGAGAAGGAACATGTCATGACTGTTAGCAAGGAAGATATGGTGGTGGCTGGTGTCCAGCCCCACCAACTAAGATGAGTTGCTTGAGCTGGAATTGCCGAGGGCTTGGGAACCCTCGGCCAGTTAATAATTTGTGCCTTGTGGTGCAAACAAAGCCCCCAACCTTTGTTTTTTTATGGAAACAAAGAGTAGAAAAGAAAAAATGGAATCAATCAGGCATTTGATTAAGTATGAGCATAGTTTTGTGGTTAACTCCATAGGATCTAGGGGAGGCCTAGCATTCTTTTGGAAATAAGAAGTAGAGGCTAAAGTGATATCCTATACAATCTCACACATCTCTCTGGCAGTTAAAGATATGAAAGGAGTCACCTAGATCCTAACGGGCTTCTATGGCAATCCAACTACAGAGAAAAGACATGAAAGTTGGCAGTTATTACAAGCATTGAAACCTACAGCAGGAAATGGATGGTTGTGTGTAGGTGATTTCAATGAGATTTTGAGCAATATGGAGAAGAGTGGAGGCCCCCCGAGACCTCACAAGCAAATGGAGATGTTTAGGGAAACAATAGCCAAGTGTGGACTTCTAGATATGGGATTTTTAGGGAACAAGTTCACCTGGACCAATGGCAGGCAAGGGGCAACTTTACAAAAGAGAGGTTGGACAAGGCACTTGGCAATGGAGTCTGGCTAGACCTATACACAGATCCAAGTGTTTATATCCTCCCCTCTCTTAACTCAGACCATAGGCCCATCTGGATCACCATGGAACAACAGCAACACCTTGGTAGCAGAAAAACAAAACCATTTAGGTTTGAAGCCTATTGGACACTAAATGAAGAATATTATACAAAGGTGGAAGAGGGTTGGAAGTCACCTAGGTTGGCCAACAACAGTATGAACCTCATCTCAAAAGGCTTGAAAAACTGCCAACAAAGGCTTACTCTACAGAGCAAGAAGGCCTTTGGCACATCAAAGAGAGAGATTCAGGCTCAACTAGAACTCCTCTCTAACCTGCAGGAGGACAATACAGGCAACTTAAATGAGGAGATCAAATAGGTCCAAAGGGTAGTAGACAACAAGCTAGAGGCTAAAAATATCAAGTGGAAGAAAAAAGCCAAAATAAGGTGGTTGAAAGAGAGGGATAGAAACACAAAGTATTTCCACCAGGCAGCATCTCAAAGAAGGGCAACCAATGGGATAAAGACACTGGTAGACAACAATGATAAAGTGGTGCACTCAAGAGAAGGGATTAGGGACCTGTTCCAAGACTACTTCATTAACCTCTTCAACCTCCTCTAATCCTAGTCACCCAATAGAATGCCTGTCCTCTTTAGAAGCTCGAGTGATTGAGTCCCAAAATGAGTTCCTCACCAGACCCTATTGCACACAAGAAGTGGAAGAAGCAATGTTCCAAATGAATAGACTTAGCTCCCCAGGACCAGATGGCTTCCCAGCTACGTTCTATAAAAAACACTATCCAATAGTGGGTCCTCAAGTCTATGAGACAGTTCTGAATGTGCTCAATTTGAGGGGCAGCATGGGAAGTATTAACAGTACCTTCATTGCACTCATTCCCAAGAAGAAGACACCAACAAGAGTGACAGAGTTCAGACCTATCTCATTGCAAATAGGCTTAAAAAAATTCTCCCTAATCTCATATCTACATCTCAATCAGCTTTTGTTCCAAATAGGCTCATCTCATATAACATTATTATTGCTTTTGAGACTTTGCATACCATGAAGTGTAAAATGACAGGGAAAGAGGGCTATATGGCCTTGAAGTCAGATATGATCAAAACATATGATAGAGTGGAGTGGAGATTTCTGAGAGTAGCTTTACTCAAGCTGGGTTTTTGTAGTACATGGGTGGATTTGGTGATGAACTCTATTAAAACAGTCACATATTCCTTGCTTGTTAATAGGTAACCCCAAAAGGCCTTTTCCCCCACTCTAGGCATAAGGCAAGGTGATCCTCTATACCCTTACATTTTCATCTTGTGTGCAGAAGTTCTGAGTAACTTGCTTAAGAAAGCTGAGGAGAAGGAACTCATTCATGGTGTTCTAGTAGCACGTGGACAGATGATGGTATCTCACCTATTTTTTGCAGATGACGACCTCCTTTTTTGCAAAGCCAATGCCTTGGAATGGGATAGAATGATCAGCCTACTAAGACTCTATGAAAGGGCCTTGGGTCAGAGATTAAATGTTGAGAAAACCTCAATTGTCTTTAGTAGAAATACAAGCAAAACAACCAAGCAATTTATCTTATCTATAGCAAGAATAAGAACCTCTTAGCCTTATGAAAGGTATTTGGGGCTACCCCTTGTGGTAGGTAGGGATAGATTTAAAACTTTCAAGAATATCCTGGACAATATAAGGATGAGACTGAGAAACCACATAGTCAAGACTCTCTCTTAGGCAGGGAAGGAAATCTACTTGAAAGCAGTGATTCAAGCCCTTCCAACTTTTACAATGAGTGTTTTTAAGCTGCCCCTAACTCTAATACAGTCCATAAACAGTGTAATCCATAACTATTGGTAGGGTCAGCAAGAGAAGGAACAAAAAATTCATTAGATCTCATGGAAAAGAATGGGGCAAGCCAAAACTGAGGGGGGTTTGGGATTCAGGGATCTTGAAATCTTCAACAAAGCTATGCTGTCCAAGAATTGCTTGAGGTTAATCCAAGACCCAACATCACTTGCTGCCAATGTTCTAAAAGCTAAGTACTTCCCAAACTTGAGTTTCCAAGCTGCCAAGATGGGAGCCAAGCCCCCCTTTGTATGGAGAAGTCTCCTATCTGCTAGACAAACCATTGAGGCAGGTTCAATATAGAGGTTAGGTATAGGAGACCATATCAAAATATGTTCAGATAAATGGTTAGTCAAGTCTAAACCAACAACGGTCACAAGTCCTATTAAGGTTCTGAGTTCTGAAGCCACTGTTGCTGAGCTTATAGACCCTTCAACCAAGAGCTGGAAAACTGAGCTAGTGCAAGAAATCTTTGAAGAAGAGGAAGCCTCAGTGATCCTTCAAGCCCCCATCAGTTCCATGAACTCCAAGGACATTCTCATATGGCATGGCACTTAAAATGGCTCAATCTTAGTGAAGAGTGCATATCACATGGAGAAAGCAAAGGAAATGGAAGGAAAAGGCCAAGCCTCAACCAGTAAAACATTTAAAAAAGTCTAGAAAAAGTTATGGCAGCTCCACGTCCCTCCAATAGACAAGATGTTTATGTGGAAAGCATGCCAAGAATCCTTCCCTACCCAGCTAAACTTATTCAAGAAAAATAGTGAATGATTCACTATGTCCAATCTGCTCACGAGTGGAGGAAAGCATTTTACATACTCTGTGGAACTGTGAGGTAGTCAAAGATGTTTGGGGCCAATGCTCAATGAGGCTACAAAAAAGCATCTGCTCTCAACTTCCAATGCTGGCATTTTTTGAGGCTATGCTCCAAGTTCTCAATGATTCAGAGTTACAGGAATTTGTGATGGTAGCTAGACAGCTATGGCTGAGAAGAAATTCTTATATATTCAAAAACAATTTCCTATCCCCAAACTGTCTACTTAGAGAAACCAGCTTGAGACTAGAATTGATAAAAGAAGCAGAGGACACAATTCAGACTCAAAAAAAGGGCCAACAGACAAGGACTTCATCTGAGAATTGGCAAGTCCTACTAGTAAACTGGCTTAAAATCAATTAGGATAGGGCAATAGATAAAACAAAGAGCATGATTGGCATAGGTGTAGTCATAAGGGATGAGAAGGGTCAGATTATAGCAACCATGAGGCACAAGAAAATGCAACTTTCTAATCCTCTCCTAGCAGAATCTTATGGATCTTTAGTAGCTGCTCAATTTGCCAAGGATCTTGGACTAACACAAGTCGAATTGGAGGGTGACTCACTCCAAGTAACAAAGGCTCTACAGGAAGAAAATAAAGCATGGAGCAGCTCGAGTATGTTTATTTGTGAGACTAGAACATGTCTCAAAACTTTTGCAATGTGGCGTGTTTTTCATGTTAGGAGAAACGGCAACACCATAGCCCATTTATTAGCAAAAGGAGCTCTTAGCATTTCTGATGACTTTAATGTAACTATGGAGGACATTCCTCAATGTATCTCCCCTTTAGTTCAATGAAATGAAGTAAGAGTATTTAAAAAAAAAAAAAAAAATCTCATTTGGTGGTAATAATGGCTTTTGCACAGCGTTCGGACCATTGACTTGTATGTAATGGAGAGACCCACGTAGTTTTAGGTACTGTTTGGCCATTTGAATTTTTCATCTCAAATATAAAATTTTCATCTCATCATTACAACTTTCTCAAATTTCCATACAAAATATAATAAACAATTCAACTTTTTCTTAACTTTTTCAAATCTCAAAATAATAATAATATTAAAATATAATATTTTAATATTTAATCTTAAAATTCAAAATTCTCATCTGAGAATTCTCAGTGGCCAAGCAGAACCTTAATTTGAAAGCTATTTACGTATTCGTGCATGGAAGAATTGAATGTTACTTTCTTAAATTTGGATCAAATACTAATTAGTTTTTGGATTTCATTGTTATTACAAATTGAGATCATAGTTTCAACTTTTTGCAATATTTTTTTTATTGAATTAAATTTTATTGAGAATATGAGAGCTTTACTTCATCCATGGACCACTCACAATTTTCAAAACCACTTTCATTTATCTACCTCTAAAGACATCATTTAACATATAATTATAAGAAAAATGTACTCATCATCTTTACACCACACACTATATATGATTTTTTTATTTTTTATTTTTATTTTTTTCCTTGTTAAATGTGTTGCATATAGATAATGAGTAGAAAAATTCTTTAAGTTTACAAAGAATAAAACAACAAAATCAAAAATTAAAAATTAAATATAGTGTGTGGTGTAGGGATGATGAGTAAAAGGGCTCTAATCCCAATATGTAAGTTATCCTAAAGGTCTTTTCAAGATGCTGGAGCACTCTCAATGGATTCTGTAAAATTTAACTTTTTGTAAATTTAAATGAAAGAGCTCAAAATATCCTCCAATGGATTATATATTTCATCTCTAATATCTAGTTTGCTACAGTACCACCTCTACATTTAATAGATACTGTTTACAAATGTATAAATTTTTTATTCATTTCTGTCTCTTATCTTTTACTTTTTTCTTTCACCGTAGAAACTAGAAAGTAAACTTTACTTAATTCCCTTTTAGCCCCAAGTTCATTTCTTTCACTGCAGAAACTAGAAAGTAAACTTTCGGATCATGGTGATCTAGAGTATGTACGTACGAGAATCATATGTATTAAGGAAAGATTATTTTCTGGGGAGCCATAGCAAACCAAAATGTCTGTTGGTGGTGCACGTAGTAGTAGTAGGTATATACCATGTTCTATTTTATTGAATTAATTTATATTTTGGTTTATCTTATAAATTTGGATTAATTTAAAATAAAACATAATTATATGATATTGTATATGAGAAGATATTATAAATATCAAAAGATATGAGAATATTATTGGTAGTTAAAGAAAATATTTGAAATGAATAAAAAAATAAAAAAATATAATATTTAAATAATATAAAAAAAAATAGGTAAACTGATGTATAGTAAATTATAAAAATAAATATATGAAATAGAAAAACTTAGTTTTGATAATGTATTTTAAAAATTAGGATAAAGAATTCATTAGGAGTGTCCTAAGAGATTGAGATCGATCTTCCTTCTTGCCATTATCTAAAGCTAGACTGGCTCTAGCCAGTAAGCCGATCCATGGGGTTGTAAATCTCACATTGAAATAGTAGAAGTCCCACTCTTTCTTAACATTGATACTTAAGAACAAGGCCTTCATTGGATTCAAAATTCAACCAATTTCAAGTCATCTCATCTCATATAATTATTATAATTTTTTAAATTTTAAAATAAAAATAATATTATAATAATATTTTATTCAATTTTTAACTTTCATCTCAACTTACTATCTAAGATAGTGTTTTGATGTTGAGTTGAGTTGAATAAAATATTGTTAGAATATTATTTTTTAATATTATTATTATTTTAAAATTTAAAAAAATTGAATTGTTTATTATATTTTGTGTTGAAATTTAAAAAAATTATAATAATTAAATGAGATGAATTAAGATTGATTGAGATAAGTTGGGCAACCAAACTAGCCTTTAAATCTCCTTTGAAAATACTCACAGTTAAGTACCTTTGTCAATCAACAGTTAGAAATGTAATGAGAGAATTGCTGCCACGCGTTAGTTTTCAATTGGCAAACATGTGGCATTAGTAATTTAGTATGCCGTGTTAACATGAATTTAATTGCAAATTTTTAAAAATATCAATCCTTCTGTTAGTTTTTTCTTTTAAAAGAAATTGATGGAGCTACTTTTTATTCGAAGTTATCAATGTTGTAAAAATTGAAAAATGTGGTCTTACTTTGTAAAAGTACGAAGACTTACTGATTTTGTATTTAATTCAAAAAATTTAATCAAACATAAATATAGAAAATATGTACTCTATATAAAAAGAGCAAACGTGCTCATTGAAAGGTGAGCATCATGTTGGGGCATAAAGATCACCCCTAAATGAATGAACATCACGGAAAACAAAAATGCTTGCCTCTAAGCGAGCATCAAGAAAAGCAAAAGTGCTCACCACTTAAACAATCAGTGCCGAAGCAAAGGTGCTCATCAACTCGGTAAGCATCCTAGATGAAACATAATGCTCCCTCAACTCGGTGAGCACCATGAAAGCATAAAGTTCATCACCTCAGCAAATATCGAGCACCACACCAAGATGAGCACTACAGAAAACAAAAGTGCTCACCACTTCGGCAAAAATTGGAGAAAGGCAAAGTGACCCGGGTGAGCACCGTCGGGAGCAAAACTGTAACACCCCGTTCCCGTAGGATAGAGACGTTACTAACAAACATAATAAAATGCCCGGTAAAAAGACTCATTACTCTGAAATACCTTATTTATTGAAAAAAACTTAACTGAAAGGATATAAATAGTCTTGAAACTTGAAACTGAATAAAGCAAAACATGAGCTAATCTTAAACAAGACTAATTATTGAAATGACATAAAAGAAACTTAATCCTTGTGTAAATGACACTTATTCATCTCTAAGTCCTTATACTAAATCTACTCCTGGCCATCCAGCTCTGCATCATCATAATCACCATCTGTGGCAATCAACATAGAAGAAAACAAAAAGACAAACAACAAAAATGAGTCGAATACTCAGTAAATAATACATCATACCGTAAAATACTATCTAGCTTAGCATAAATTTGGTTTTTAAAGCCTTATCATAACTTTCATATAACATTCATGGATTAACATGGGTGGAAACACTCATAATCATGGCAAACATGAAGCGTGAATGCATGAGTAACTTGTTTATCTTGAATTGTACTTATTTCATGGTGAACCACGCTTGAGTCCATGGCACCACATAACTTGTCATGTAGTGAAACACGCTTGAGTCCGTGTTTCACTTAACTTGCATAACATGAAGTGAAATACGCTTGAGTCCGTATTTCACTTATCCTGCTTGACGTGGAGTGAAACACGCTTGAGTCCGTGTTTCACTTATCTTGCTTGACATGGAGTGAAACACGCTTGAGTCCGTGTTTCACTTATCTTGCTTGACATGGAGTGAAACACGCTTGGGTCTGTGTTTCACTTATCTTGTTTGACATGAAGTGAAACATGCTTGGGTCCATGTTCACTTAACTTGCATGACATGGAGTGAAACACGCTTGAGTCCGTGTTTCACTTAACTTGTGGTAACCACGCTTGAGTCCGTGGTACCGTCTTAGCATAACTGTGGTAAACACGCTTGGATCCGTGTTACCTTAAAATGTTTATCTTTCTTGATGCATGATAATTTTCTTGGACTTCTTAGACTTTTCTAGCATGGCATATTCTTGTACATGGCATGGCATAACATGATATATTCTTGTACATGGTATAGTATAGCATGACATGGCCTAACATGATTTAATCATTTTATGACATTTCATGGCATGCATGATCTGAGAACTAATGAACATGTCATACATGATTAGGCTATTTATTACATGGCATGCTTGACTTAAGTTATTGCATGAACAATACATGGCATATATGGTCTAAGTACTACATGAATGAAGCATGCATGATCTGGCTATTTTAATTCATAGAATACCTATCTTAAATTATTATATGATCATATCATGATTTCCATGTGATTTTTGTAACATTCAATCCATCAATCAACAATCCGTAAAAGCATAACTATATATAGGCTTACTTTCATGTAAATCATCGTAATTCATAGAAGTTCGTGAAAGCAATCTAACCTTGACTTGGCTCTTAGCGCAACGTAGATAACCATCAAAACCATATCATATTATCATACCCAATTATAATATTTACATTACGTGTACATTTATATGATCATACTATTTACCTCTTAGCGCTGCTTCAGAAATCTCACGTCGTAGCTCGTGACCTATACGAGGCACTAGACATTACTAATTTTTCTAGAAAACGTGTCGTAGCAATCTAATTACTTAAAATCTTACCATAGAGATAATTTAATAAAAAGAATAAATATAATCATAACATAACTAAATAATTTCTATCTGACTTAACCTAAATTCTAGGTTCGTATGTTACAAAAACAGACATTCCTAAACTAACTATTGTAGGAGAATTTACAAGAAAAAACACTAGTTATCATTAGAAGATTGAGACTGAACATCCTATTTTTTTCTTATTCTTCAATGATTTAAGTATACGTTAGGCATATAAAATCTAATGGATGAGTGATTGTTTGCTTCTAATCGCTGTTAGTTTGGTTTCTTTAATATTTAGATTATATCATACTTGTACGATTAGTTAAGACATGCGGCATTTGAGAAAAAACTAGTTTTGGTTTTTTTATACTCAAAAAGACATTGTAAACTGGTTTTCCAGCGCATCATGTGATGTTTAAGCCCAATGTTCGATGAAATAGCCGAATATGGAAGAATTAATTGTTCTCATGTGGACAGATTTGGTTCATAGGAATTGAGTATTCTACCACTGTCATATCAAGCGTTGCTTTTTGTTTTTTTCATTCCGAATGCACAGGATGTGCTGGCTTATGAAAGTGCCCTTTGATCGCAGTTCTTCTTTGTCATAAAATTGCTGATTTGTTCGTGAGAAATATCAGTACAAACAAGACATTATCTCCTTTTTGAGATCAAAATCTTGAATATTTAGCCTGTTCATTACATCTAACGATCTAGATGATGCCATTTGCTAAAATCACCCTGAATATCTAGATGAAAATCTGAACATATTCGACTTTCCAAATTAGAGTGTAAAACCATCTCCTTTGCCATAGCTCTCTCTCAAATCTCGAGATTGCAATCTATACATCTAATACCCCAAGCACAATAGAGAGTCAAAAGTGCTTGGCACATCAACGAGTAATGTAAATGAGCCAAGCTCACCACCTTGGTGAGTATCGCGGAAAGGCAAAATGCTCAACCCTAGGCAAGCATCACGAAGTCTAAAAGTGCTCGCTCCCAAGTGGCACCATGGATAGCAAAAGTGTTGCCCCCAGGCAAGCACTATAACCCAAACAAACACCATAGAGAACAAAATGCTTGCCTCAAGCCTCATCGAGCACAAAAGATGAGCTCCACGGAAAATAAAAGTGCTTACCACCCAAACAAGTAGTGTGAAGGAACATGAAGCTTGCCACCTCGATGAGCATTGTGGAAAGGCAAAGTGTTCACCCCCCAATGAGCACCACAGAGAGCAAAAAGGCATGCCCTCGAGCGAGCACCATGGAGAGCAATAGTGTTTGCCCCCAGGCGAACTCCATGGGGCCAAGCTCCATGGAGAGTAAAAATGCTCACCCCAAGGTGAGCACTATGCAGGGTCGGTTCCATAGGTTTTAGGGCCTAAGGCTAAAATTTTGTTTTAGGCTTTTTTTTTTTTTCTTGAAAGGTAAAATTAAATAAATTTATTTTTATTTTTACATTAAATTTTTATTTAAAAACAACTCCTATCATTTTGCAAAGTAAAATTACTGATTAAGATTTTATACCACATTTTCAATTAATAATTGACCTAATCTTTATTAAAAAATTTTCGATTTAGAAAGACTTTTATCAAATCTAATTTTAAAATATGTGCTTTAAAATGTTTGGGCTCGTTTGAGAATATAATTGTTCTAAAGTATTGTCAACTATTCCTTAAATTCAACATTTTCTTTCTCATTTCTCAAAACCCAATAAAATATTATAACTAAAATAATTTCACTACTATTCACAGATATTCTAAGATATTCTTAAGGAATGCATGGGGAATGAGATGAGATGAGAGTTTTGTGAATGGTATTAAGATTATTTGTGAATAATAGTGAGATAGTTTGAGTTAAGTATTTCTTAGATCTTGAGAAAGAAGAGAGAAAAAGTTGAATAAAAAAATTATAAAGCTAAAATATTCTTATAATGTAATTTTTTAATATAATTTTTTTTTTGAAATTTGAAAAAGTTGAATTATTATTATTTTTTTTTTGTTTGAAAGTTTGGAAAAGTTGTAATTATTATAAGGAGATTTTTCACATCTTGCCGAAGGCCTAAAAGACAAGTCCAAATACGGGGAACCCACGATCCCTAGGCCCATTAAGGGCCCCGACCTCAAAAGTTGAGGTCGGCCAATGGCCATAATCACGTGGGAAGTCCCTAAATGTAAGGGAGGGGACACATCACCCTGACATTCCCTTACAACGCTTAGGGAGGAAGAGCTATATAGGCTGCTAGACGGGAAATGTGTGGAGCCCTTGATCCTGACTTAAAAGATTTTGACTAAAGGAACAGTTGAGGGGACATATACCCCTGACAGAAGGTATGAGCGCCTCTCCTCTCCCCCTCAACCTAGTATAAAAGCTGATTACCAAGTATGAAGAACTCTTTCTGATTCCTCTACTTTCTTGCACAGACTATTAAGGTGATACTAACTTAAGTATCAGAGATTCCCCAACCTCCTCCAAGGCCCCTAACTCTTTGTGTTTCTTTTAAGTGTGCATGTGCTAGACCGAAGACTCCCCGGTGTGTGAAACATGATGTTAACAGTGGCGCCATTTGTGAGATCCCTATAAACTTCACATGCCATTCGTATGCATGTGAAAACCCGTTCACAAACAACTCAAGAACAAGAGGAGGCAATGTCGATAAACATGGAAGCAAGCACCGTGGCGATGGAACATCTGGTAGGGAAGTTGACTACCGAACTGGAGACCCTCCGAAAAGAAAACAAGACGCTCAAGGGAGCCACTAACGAGCCAAAAAATGATGTGGAGCCTAGCAACAACAAGCAAGTAGGGTCTAGGAATGGTAGAGGGGAAGGTGACACAGAGGAAGAAATGATGAACATGCAGAACGAGCTATATAATCTCGAAGGAAAATACGAGGAAATGGCAAGGAAGATGAGCACATCATCATTAGTAGACTAACTGCTCACTAGCATGGGCTTGCCCTATAGTGAGGAAGTGATGGTTGTGCCATCACAACCAAATTTTTAGGTTCCCCTCATGGAGATGTATGATGGTACCAGAGATCCCCTCGAAGAGCACTTGGAAACTTTCAGGGCTTACATGACCCTACACTGCTTCCCAGGGAAGGTGGCTTGCAGAGCTTTCCTGTTGACCTTGAATAGGCCAGCATGGGTATGGTTTGGGTCCTTGGGTCCTGGGTCCATAGACAGCTTTAAGGAATTGGCCCGCTTGTTCCTCACATGGTTTATGGCAAGTAGGAGAAAAAAGCACCCCGCAGCATACATCTTCATCATCAAACAAGGGAAGATGGGAGCTTGAAGGCGTATTTGTTCAAGTTCAATAAGGAGTACATAACAATGGATGACCAAGATGAAAAGATAACTCTAGCAACACTCCTAGGAGGAGTATGGCTCCGATCCTAGTTCATGGTGAAGTTGGAGTTCATGGATCAAGTTGATAACTTCATCAACACCGAATACATGCTTCGTGCCTTGACTGAGTCGAGGAGAAAGGAATTGGAGCATGCAGATAAGAAAGGGAAGGTAAGGCTTGTGAGAAGGCTGAGAGAGCACCACACAACTGTAGGAGGGAAGAAGCCCCCAAAAAGGGCTTGGGGCCCCGATTAGCCTTCCCAAGATGATGAAGACAAGAGCACTAGTCGCTGCTATAGCATCTACCACCAATCCACCACCCACAATACCAAAGATTGCCTTTCCTTGAAAGAAGGAAGAGAGCAAGCGGGTTGGCCAAGGCCAAGATATCCTCCCTTCCACAGGCTGGAATGAGAGTGGAGGAGGAGATCCCGAGAAAGGAGTGTCGAGAGAGGCGACAAGCCAATAAGGGAAGAAAGCCCGAGGTGAAAGGAGGTAGAGTGAAGGCCCTTGCGTGGTCGCCCCCAATTGCCAAATCAGGAAACTAGGGGAAATTAGTACCATCGTAAGAGGATTCGTTAGCAGAGGCGCAACCTTATCTAGGTGGAAGGCGCACGCCAGGCAAGCAAGATACCAAGAAGTGTACTTGGTAGAGTACTTCCCTACCAAGTACAGAAGAAGCGAACTAGCCTTCGTAATTTCCTTTGGAGAAGGTGACGAGGAGGGGGTCCTCTACCCACATGATGATGCCCTAGTGGTGACTATGTTGGTTGCCAACTTTACCACCAGGAGAATCCTCTCCAACAACGGTAGCTTGACGGATATCCTCTTCTGGGAAGCCTTCACCCTGATGGGGATAGACATTGCCCGACTCCAACCGGTTCCTATGCCACTTAAGGGTTTCTCCGGAGAAATGGTCTAACTAGTCAGGACCATCATGTTGTCCATCTTGGCAGGAAGTGCCCCCTGTACAGCTTCTATCATAGTTGACTTCTTGGTGGTAAAGGCTCATTCATCATACAATACCATAATCAGCAGACCTACTCTCAATAGTCTAAGGGCAGTGACATCGACCTACCACTTGAAGATGAAGTTCTCGACCTTTCAGGAAGTAGGAGAAATTTGAGGAGAATAGTTCTTGGCACGAGAGTGCTATGTGTAGGAACTAAAGCCCAGGGTTGGCGAGGTGCACTTGCTTTGCCCCTCAGCCGCTTAAGAAGGTAAAACTAGACTATCCACTAGTAGTGATCCCTTCGAGCTTGAGCTACCAGAAAGAGGTAAAATATGTGCCTCACATGAAGCCTCAGCAAGTCTTCATCGACTCCTCCTCTTGTTGGGCTAAAGGGGAGTGGGGGCATATATCGTTATGGACGAAAGGGAGCTAGGCCCTCGATGGGAAGGCCCTTATATGATTAGTGCCAACAACCGCCCAAGCTCCTATTGGTTTTGAGACTTCCAAGGGAATGAGCAACCATGCCTCCAAAATGCCGAGCGCTTGCGGAAGTTTTATTGATAAAAGTTTTATGATTTGTAATTTACATTTCTATGTCAACAGTGTAAACTCTATTAATGAAGGTGTGACTTTTCAAGAATAAAACATGTGAACTCCCTATTGCCACCAACGTAAATCTTCATCAACGAAATCTCCAACAACTACTTACCTTCCTGCAAGGCACCAAAGGGATCCATTACGCCAAAGGATGCTTTATCCCTCTTGCAGCGGAGTGCAGGTCGGCCCTCAACTGCCCGACGTCAATGTAATCTCCATCAATGTAAATTTCCACCAGTGAAATCTTCAACAAATACTTACCTTCTCCATGGGGTACCGAATGGATGAATGTAATGCCTAAAGCTGCTTTACCCCTCATGTGGTAGAGTGCAGGCCTGACGTCGACTGCCTGACAACTTACCTCCCCTGTGAGCATCAACGGGCAAGAATGGGTTCAGTCTCAGACTGCCTGAACAACCTACCTCCCTGTGAGGGTCAATAGGCAAGTCCAACCCTCATGGCAGCCTGACCTCCCTGTAGAGGAAAGCTAGTCCAGCCTCTCAGCTACCTGAACAACTTACCCCGTGATGAAGAATGGGATTAGGGCAAGCCTGACCCAACGTTTACTTTCCCCATGATGTCAACGAGTAGGAGCAAGTCCAATCCAAAATTGCCTAAATAACCTACCTCCCCATGAGGGTCGATAGGCAATCTAGCCCCCATGGTAGCCTGACCTCCCTTACGGAGGAGAGCGAGTCCAGCCTCTCAGCTACTCGAACAACTTAACCCAATCTCTGCCACGATGAAGAATGGGATTAGCACTAGCCCCAAATGTTTACCTTTCCTGTGATGTCAACAAGCAAAAGTAAGTCCAGTCCAAAATTGCCCGAATAACCTACCGCCCCGTGAGGGTCGATAGGCAGATCTAGCCCCCGCGGTGGCCTGACTTCCCCTAAGAAGGAGAGCAGGTCCAGCCTCTTGGCTACTCGAACAACTTACCCCACCCCATCAAGGCAAAGTGCAGACCGACTAATCAACTGTCCGACACTTACCTTCCCTTCAGGGTAGGTACCAAATGGATGAGTGTAATGCCTAAGTCTATTTTATCCCTTCTATGGGGGCCAACCTTCAGCTGCCCGACAACTTACCTTCCTCACGAGAGTCAATAGGTGAGCGTGAGTCCAATCCCAGCCTGTCTGAACAACTTACCCTGACCTCCGCCACAATAGAGAGTGGGATCAGAACCATTTTGATGCAACATTTACCTTCCCTACGATGTCAACAGGTGGGAGTGGATCCAGTCATAAATTGCCCAAGCAACCTATCTTCCTGTGAGGGGACCAAAGGGGTGGGCTTAGCCTAAGATATCCCTACCCCTCCCCCGGCAGAGTGCATGTTTAGTTATTTGACTACCTGATGCTACTTCAGGAAACCATCTCCTACAACAGAAGGCCAAACGAGTAACACCTCAGACCTTTGTTGCACTTCAGCGGGATAACTTGGGTTTGCAAATTTCAAAGATGGTTTGACTTTTGCAGTAGGGACAAACATCTCCTACTTACCTTCCCATTGATGGTCAACAAGTCGGTCCAGCATTAAGGTGGCCTAGCCTGCCTCATGGCAAAGTGTGGGTTTAGTCTCTCGATTGCCCGACTTTACTCTAGGGATTGCATCTTATCCAACAAACATTGACCACCTTTGAAGACTTAGGGTGAGCTCAGCCTTAAAGCATTGCTCGACCCCCATTGCCAAGCATAAGGGCCAATGAGTCGAGTCCAACCTGAAAACACTGCTCAACCTCCTCTGAAAACATAAGGTGAGTCTAGTCTTATGAATTGCTTGACCCCCATCACACAAAAGAAGTAGGTCTAGTCTTTCAACCACTGGCTTGTCACCATTTTATAATAAGTCAACAGGTGGGAAAGGTCAGGGACCGCTCAACCTCCTAGGTGTCTAAATAGGCAGGCGAGTCACTTGCCTGCCCAACCACCTTCGTACGCACTCTATGTGGTCGAGTCCACCTTCTGCCTAATTCCAGCAACGTGTTAGATGTCTCAGCTGCATGACAACTCGTCCCTTCCCCAGGGAGACTAAAGAGGAGGGATTAGCCTAATGCATTCGAGCCTATCTCCCTGCTAAATATGGGCCCAGTCTCTCCATGATGTGGCTTAATTCCCTAAGAGCTCCACTAAATCGAGATTAATCGACTATGTTGATGGGTTAGTTCTGCTTATGGATTATCTGTAATGCAAATGATGCTGTCCCTCACCCGATACACTCCCCTCAAAGCAAGTAAATAATATATATATATAGAGTACAAGCAAAGGAAAAAGCAGTGAGTAAATTAATGCGCACAACAAGGACAATGGAGGAGAAAATGTGTGTTTATTTATGATTGAAATCTTTACAAAGAGAAGCAATTACATTTTTACAAGAAACTTTACAATGTGGGAAACACAAACAAAAACCAAGATAGAGGGGCGTCGGGATCTGGCCTTGGAGCATTGGGGTTTGCCTCGAACGTGTTGGGGTCTGGCTAAAGAGCATCAGGATCTACCTTGGTCACCTTGGGATTAGGCTCGGGAGCATCAGAGTTAGGAGGGAAGACATTGGGATCATATATCAGCCTAGGTTGCAACTGTGCTTAAGGGCATTAGGGTCTGGAGAGAGATCGCGGATGTCAAGGGCCCTTAAGTGTGCCTCAAGTGCCCTCGAATCTGCTTGAAGGTTCTCCAGAACGTGGTCTCGAATCCTCTTGTGGCCTTCAATATATCCATACGACTAAGCTTGCTCCCAAAAAAATACTGCTAACCTCAATTGACCATCTAAGTGGGGAACGACTTCTTGGGCCTAGGACAAGTCACTCTATAGATCCTCAATGAATATGTTTTGGGCAGCTAACCTTTCTGAGTTTTTTCCAACTTCTTGGATGTATGTTCAACCCTTCTCTTCTCTTGGTCGACACTAGCCGAAGCAGTTGACAATGATTCTTCCTATCCCTTTAGCGCTTCTGAGAGAGACTGGCGTTCTTTCTCCAGTAGCTTGAGTTGCTAAGCCTCAAAGTCTTGGTGGCCCCTCAACTCAACGGTCTCCCCTTGCAATTGGCTTAACAACTCTTCAAGGGCTGTCACCTTGGCAGTCAATCTATCAACTGACTCCATGGTGGAGCTCATCGTTGTCAAAGCAGTTAAGAGGTCATTGCGAGCCAACTTGGCTTGCTCCTTCGCCGAGGCCAGTTCAGTCTTCAAGGGCTTTTTCTGTTGGCGAAGATGTTCAATCTGCTCTTGGATTTGTGTATGAGCGAGCTAGGCCTTCACCAGCTCAACCTCCAAACACTCTTTCTCCTCCCTCTCCTCATGCGTGCATCAATGGGCTTGTCGCGCTAAGGAGCAAAAGGCTAGGTTCTCCTTTTTGATTGCTTCTGGCTATTCACTATAAAGGCGACCAATCGAGTTGCTCCTTGTCACCAACAAAAGCAAACACCAAGAGGGTCAGAATGGGAAAGGAAAAAGAGGAAAAAAGACAAATTGACGAGCGTAAAAGACCTTGGAGAAGAAATAAATAAGGAATTTAGTCAGTGGAATTTAGTCACTGACTCTAAGGATTTTGCCTAAGTTGCCCTAACCTCAAACCGAGTGGAGTAGGGGAGAGTCCCCTCTTGGCACTCTTTAAGTGGTGGCCGCATAGTGGTTCCACTCTCTCGGTTGCACCTGTGACACTCTCTGTAAGACCGATGACAATTTGGGAATGATAGAGGCCCTTAATGGTGGAAGAATGCTTCTCCTTGAGATTTGAGTGCTCCTTCTTGCTAGGGGTGGGTGGACCTCCTTCCTCGGCCCTCATCTCCACAACCACCTTCATTTCGACAGCTAGCGATATGATGATGGTTAGGGGAGAGACTAGAGCAATTGACTTCTCGGTTGTGGGGTCAAAAACTACAGTCAAGTTCAAATCTGCTTCTTTCTCCCCAGGAGTTCTCTCAACCGGCTTCTTGGCAGAAGCCATCATAGGCTTGACGACGACACGGAGAGGAGTAGGACCTTCTTTCGAGGGTTGGGCACAAGGGGGCTCAGGTGATGGCACCCTCTCCACATTTGAGATGAGACTTTCTGCCTGATCTTCAGTAATGCTCTCAAGGACTTGACCCCCACTACAGATTGTGCAGTAAACAGAGAAGAGGGGATCATCTGGAGGAGGCTCTACTAGAGTTAACGGATGAGGAGCCTGATCCAGGAGGGCCCCATAAAAGTGCATTGAGAGTATATTGGCTCTCGAGGACAGCCTGCATGGGCCCTTCGAAGCGGCTAGGGTCACAGGAACTGCAACTGCCACAGGCACCTTGACTAAAGCAACAACAGGCAGAGGAGCAGCTGGTGCTTCAAGAATGGCGGAGTTCTCTTCCTCTCACCTTTGTGGAGGATTTGGAGGATGAACGGAGGGAGCTAGTATCGGGGTAGGCAACATGAGTGGTGGTTGGCGCATTTCGACCACCTATGATGACTGCCCTGGAGGAAACTGAGAAGGGAACACTAGGCTACTGTTGGCCCTAACCACCTCTATATGGGGTTTCTTCCCCTTGCCTACGGGAGAAGGGTTGGGGGAACACTTCTTTGTTTGGGTGGCTTGCAACTGTATAGGGATGGTGTCGTCGTAAAAGATGGTGAGATTGAGGGGAGGCAGATATGCCCTTATATTCTCCTCCTTGAGAAGAGCCTTTGAAAGGACATCGTTCGGGTGATTCTCCACCCACTCCTTAATGAGGGTGATATGACGTAACTCCTCGGGAGAAGCTGTTTCTCATATTGCTTTATCATCAGAGACAACCCCCCATATGGCCAGGATGGGGAACTCCCTGCAAGTTACTTGCCCAATTGGAAATTTCCATCCCCTACCCGACACGAAGAAAATTTTTTTTTGGTCTAATCATTGACTTTGCAATAAGGTGGTTCTAGTGCAATGAGGGCATGCATCACCCTGTGCAAAGGTTCCTCTCACATTTTATGAGATTGTGGGTCAGAAGAAATTCACAGCTAGTAAAGTTGGTGTGGTTTGGGTCTTACTTTAATAAAGTGCACTGCCACAGAATGCAGCAGCACATCAAGATTTTCCAAGCATTTGGGTGAAGCTGAGAGGGGGCTAATCTAAGATGATCCAACACGTCATAAACAAGGCGAGAAAAGGGTAAACTCAACCCGCAAGAGAACATGTTAGGGAAGAGGGCAACATTCGAGGCATAACTCTCGTCGTATTGATCCTCCCCGTGGCCCAAGGACCTTAAAGACTACATTCTCTTAGATGTGATAGGTGGAGATTAATAATGACAAGAACTCGGGGGTAGCCTTTGAGCAACAGTTGTAACTGATGAAGAATTGCTTGGTAGTATGAACCTTGGGGTGATCTAACTCCCCGGGAATCTTGGGTTGAATGACTTTTTAGGAAGCCATTGAGAGTGGAGTTAGAAGAAGTGATGCAAGAAGAAAGGAGTCGAACAGGGAAAACAAGAAGGTTAGGGCACAAGAAGATGAGAATGCAATAAAGGGGGAAATGAGGGCAGAACCATGCTTATAAAGGCTCTAGGCGACAGTTGACATCCCAGAATCGTGGGAACACATGTGCCCCATGAAGCCAATGAGCCTAGTGCGAATCCCACGGCATGTACTTTAAGATGCAAAGTAGAATGGTAGGTGGAAGAGCTATTAAGTTAAATGGTCGCCCCTTTCAAAAAGAAAGGATATCAAATGATAACAACTATGAGAAGACATGAAGACAAAGGTAAGAAGAAATTTCAATTGGATTAGTTTGACACGAATTTGCGGGGGTAACTGTAAGGGGATTTTTCTCCTCAGGCTAAAGGCCCAAAAGACAAGCCCAAATACGGGAAGCACAGCTTAATTGGATGGCCATGGCCTCTCGACCCATTAAGGGCTCCTGGCCTCAAAGTTGAGGTTGGTCCATGGCCATAATCACGTGGGAAGTCCCTAAATGCCAGGAAGGAGGGGACACATCACCCCGACATTCCTCTATGATGCAGAGTCTTAGAGAACCTGTACAAGCATGTAGACGCGAAATTCGGGGAGCCCTTGATCTTCTGGCGACAAGGGAGGAGGAGCCTGACGGCGTGCACCTATAGGATAGAAGGGATAGGAAGTCATGTCACATTAATGGTGTCGATCCTAATATGAACTACACCAACAATTGTGATGAACCCTGATAACAATGATGGTTTGGAACCTTAAGATGGTGTAGACAAGAATTGTTGAGCCTTGACCCTTCACCTAATTAGATGAGAACCAAGACTACAAAGGATTGAAATGCCACACCAAGAAACCTAAGAATCTCTCAAGAATCAAGGTAATAAGTTTGTTGTTTGAATGCCATAAGATTAACTTGATAAGTTCAGGAGTTATTTCAAGAACAAAGAGGAACACAAGACCTCGCAATGATAATAATTTTCTGAAAACAAAATCTCAACAAAGTTCATACAGCCCATGCTATATACTTGGAACAACCCTCCAAAAATAGAAAAAGTCATAAATCAGCTTTAAAAGCAACACAAATATCAATATAAACAAGTCCCCACGTTTCTAGACCTTTTGGACTTCTAAAGACAGCCAAAAATAATTAAATGACTAGATTCAATGTATTTAACATAACAAGCCAAGACCATCAGCATTCCCCTATTTAATATCCTTGAAACTCACAAGTTCACACCCTTTAATGGTCAGACCATGCTGGTCACGTTTTTACATGCTAATTAGCCTCTTCAATTGCTTTGATGACATGGACTAAGCCTTGATTATTATTTGAGCCCATCTTGGTCTTTTTAGAATCAGCCCAATTCTCTTGGATTAGTCCATTTAGTGATTCCTTGAAATGTTTGGCTCTAAGTCTTGTACAAAGGGCCACTAGGAAATGACAAAGGGTGTAACAGCCCGCTAGAAATTTAACGGTGAAATTTCTATTGGCTTTAGGAATCTTGTGAAGACCCGATAAGTTTTCACGAATTTATTAATCGTATAGTTAATGTTATTACTCACTGTGGTATCAGAAGTGTGTTTTTGATTATTGGAGATAGTTAAAAAGTTTTAATTGGACACATGGAAAGATTTTAGCCACCTTACTCTTCCAAGTCTACTCTCCACTTTTGGAAAATAGCCTAAGCTGATTTTGTGGATATTATTGGATAAAAAGAGAAATATCTTGAGCTAATTTTCATGAATATTATTGGGTAAAAATATCTTGAGCTGATGATTTTTATAGATATTATTAGATAAAAATATCTTAACCTGATTTTTGTAGATATTAATGGATAAAAATATCTTAAGATGATCTTTTATAGATATTTTGGGTAGGAAAAACCTATACTCAACTCTCAAATCCAGCCTTATCATCTTCTATATCTTGTTCATAAGTATCTCCAGCCACCACCCACAAACTTATCTTCATTTGCACTTTCCATTAAAAGAATATCAAACACTCTCTCTCGGATAGCTTTTAGGAGTTCTTTTGCATACCCATTTCGAAGCTTTTGTAAGTATTTTATCATAAAGTCTCATTCATATAAGTTGTTCCTTTTTGAGTCTCGTTTATGTGGATATCTTATTTGTCCCATTTGAAGATCATTTGGTCAGTAAAATATTATGTAAACTATAAAAATGTCATTCTAGGAGATAAACTGGAGAATATGTTATAGTTTGGAGTTTTTGACCAAGCTAATGGATAGATATTGGTCCGAAATTTTTATGGAGTATTGTTAACATGTATATATGATTATTGGTTGAGGATTTTTGCATGATTAAAGGTTTTGATGAAATATTTTATTAGATTTAGAAACTTAGAAACTGGAAGAGGAAAAACAGTTTCTGTTTTGAGAAAGTTTAACTCTTTGGTGGTCTAAACCTATTCCAATGACTTTAATAATTTTATTGGAGGATCCTAAGTATCTTATATACATGTTATATTATTATTTTGAAGATATTTGATGTTATTTTCAAAGATATGAAATTTTATGCAAAGAGATATTCAGATAAGCCAAAGTGTGGATGTTCTTGGCCAAAATTTATGTTTTGGATAATTTTTAACCATGTGATCTTGAATTAGAAGCTTATATATGTTTTAGGACATCTTTTTAAATCATGTGATGATTTGATTTGAAGATCACATCTTTATAAGTTATAGATCAAAAGGTTAATCAAAACAAGTTAGAAACAAAAATCAATGGAAATAGCATATAAGAATTTCGGCCCTATGGAGTTTTAATAGTTGTGATTAGTTTTAAATGTTTCTAAATTGATATTTGAGTTGAGGATAAAATTTACATGAAGCATGTATGTGATGACCTGCTTTTACGTGTATTTTCACTGAAGGGTTGTTTTTAATTTAATTAATATATTGATTTATTTATTTTAAATTATTGCGTTTTAAATTGGTTTTTATTTATTTGCTGTTGTGTTTTATTTATTTAGTCATTTTATGGTGTTTAATCTCGTTTTTGGCAGATCTGTTTTGTTTTCCGGAGTGAGGATTGGACCTCATTTCTTCTCTTCATCTTTTCTTTTCTCTTTTTCCTTTTTCTCTTTTCTCTCTTTTCTTTCTTTCTTTTTTTCTTTTTCTTTTTCTTCCTTTTTCCCCTTCCCTCCCGCGCGACCCCTTCCCCCGTCCGTCTCTCTCTTTCTCTCTCTCTCTCTCTCTCTCTCTCTCTCTCTCTCTCTCTCTCTCTCTCTCTCTCTCCTTCACGCCGAACACACCATCTGCCCAGACCCACCGCACACCACTTCCACCATTTTCTTCCCCTCCCTCCGGTGAACCACCCCACAAATTTTCACCGCCAACGAAGCCGTCGTTTAGCCGGAAAAAACCCATCAAGCCACACGGTTTTTGCTTCGATCTGCCGTCGCCGCTCCACCTCCGGCCACCACCTCTTCACCACTTCATCACCGACTCCGCCGTTTTCGCCGTCACCCACGGCCAAACTCCACTTCCCTTAGCTTCATAAATATCCTTAGGCCATTCCCTATCAATCCTGAGCCTTGGTTTGTCCCCGTTCAAAAGTGAGTATTTTACAACCCACGACCACAGTGAAATTTCACTGTTACATTGCTTTTCTTCCACCGTTTGCAACGCCGCGAGCTTTCTAAAAATACCATATAGCGCTGTAAGTATTTTTCAAAGCCTACTTTTAAATTTAAATATATTTTGTTCATTCAATAAATATTTATCTGTTGGTTGGTTGATTCCGGACTGAGTCCGAGGAGTTCGGGGGTCGGATGGTTTGAGGACGGAGTGCTTGGTTATGTTTGTTTGTGATTTGGTTGATTATTTGTGCCATGAGGCGTGCGTTGCATATTGCATATTTGTGCATTTTATTTTAATCGAGAAAATCCCGTTTTATTGGCGTAAATGGTTTTTGGGTGCTCGTGTCTCACGAGCCCAAGCCGGGATGGATTATTATCTCGGTGGAGCTCCTCTGGTCACTCGGGAGTGGATAATACTGAGTGACATCCCCCTGCGACAACCGGATCGCACGATATGGTAACGCTGTAGTGTCGATTCTGTGGTACCTAGAGTGGCGAGGACTAGAGGATGGCCTGGCCAGGTACGCGCGGGGCGCGAGTCTGGGCATCGCTCGTTTAGGTGTCACATGCGTAGTGGCACAGAGCCAGAGTGTGCGGATGATCCCTAGGGGAGATCATGGTGCGTGCATAATTGGTTTGTTTTTATGGTTTTTGGATGCGGGCTATTTTCTCAGAAAATAGCGAGGTTTGGTTTCGAGACTTCTGATCCATTTTCTAGGAAAATTGTGGTTTGGGCCATTATCTGGGATAATGGCGAGGATGTACTGAGGCCTCTGATCCATTTTCCGGGAAAATAGTGGTTTGGGCCATTATCTGGGATAATGGGAAAATAGTGGTTTGGGCCATTATCTGGGATAATGGCGAGGCTTGGTTTTAATGGTTATGTTTTTGGGCCAAATGGGTTTTTGGCGTGCGTGGAAAAATTATGATTTTATGGGACATGTGCATTGGTTTTTCTTTCATGCATATTGTTGAGTTTTATATGGTTTTATCTAGTGGTGTTTGGATTTTACTTACCTGCGGCACCATTTTTGGTTCCGTAGATTTTGGTGTAGAGTTCGAGGAGGAGAAGGAGGCTGAGCCCGAGGATGCGGCTCAGCCGGAGTTTTGAGTGGAGTTTTAAGTTTTGTTATTTGGTTAAAAACTATATTTGTGTTTTGTAATATTTATTTATGTATGTTTTAAACAGGTTTGTATTAAACTAAGAAAATTCTGGTACTTAGTTATTGACTTTACTTATCCGCTGCGTATTTCTTCGTGCACATTTGTTGCTTATACACACACTTGGCACTCGTCGATAGGGTGGTGACCTGTGATGTCATTACCCGGATGTCTCGATTTTCTTGTGTTCGTGCGTGGGGATTTGGGGCCGTCACAATGTAAATTTTGGTGACTTTTGGAATTAGTATTCAAAATCCTTAAGTTATGGGTTAAACGGTCATTTTCCTACATGCAGAGAGTAAAATGGAAATTTTGCTCTTTAAGTTAGTATTTTTCTGTATTTCAATTTATTAGTGATTTAGTGCTAACTTTTAGAATCACTAATTACAGTTTCTCGTGATTGCGCTTAAGGTTTTATAAGAAACGCGGAGATCGAGGTAATTTAGCTTTTAACTTACTAACAGTCTATTATGTATGTGTGCTAAGTAAAGGAACTACAGTGTATATATATGTGTTATCATATATGTCATGCCATGCCAAGTTATCACATAATTGTCTGTTACATAGAATTTATTCTGTTATCAATTTTTATCTATTACATAATATATTCTGTCATGTATTGCTATACATTACAAGTACGCCATGTTAAGTATGCCATCTATTACATGTATTTCAAGTCATGTAATATTCACTGTTGCAAGTATGTCATATTAAATATATTGTCTATTATATGTCCTGTTACGAAATGTTTCTATCTCAAGTTGGTCATGTCTTTCAAGTTATGTTCAAGTCACGTTATGTTACGTCAGGGCTTCAGTCTTTTCGTATTCCAGTCATGTTTCATCTTGAGTTACATTCAGTTTTGTGGGGTCTACAACAACTGTGGCACACGAAGTATGGGGTCACAGCAATTATGACGCATACACTACGTGAGACACAGCAATTATGACACGTAGAATACATGGGGCCACAACAACTGTGGAGTATGTATTTACACATAGAATACATTGGGCCACAACAACTGTGGAGTATGTATTTTTCATGTTAAGTCAAGTTTCAGATCAAGTTCATGTCAAGTCAAGTTTAGTTCACATTTCAATTTAAGTTATGTCAATTATGCTATATTGTACGTCAAGTTGTGCTTCAATTACCTATGAATTTGATTATGCATTCATGCTTTTATTGTCATTCATGCATCATTAGCCTGTGTGGAAGTTTGTTTAGTTAACTTACTGAGATTTGTAATCAAATCTCACTGTGGTAGTCCCAACTACCATTCTCCCGAATGGTAGATCTTGTTACAGGACTTGAAGGAGGATCAGGGGCTGACCAACCAGACACAGTCGACTGAACGACGACACGTTGTTAATGTTAATATAGTAGTTAAATTACTACTTGTACGATGGAGTTGCATCTCCAGTACTTTTTGGATCATAACTATTTTGGATTAGTACTGTGATCTTAGTTATTCAATGGATCTTTATATATGAAGTATGTTTTAAGTATTTGGGATATTTTCAGTTTGGTGCATAGTATTGCTAAAGAAAAAATTTATCCGTTGCGAATATTGCATAATGTTATATGCATGTTAGGAATATTGTATCTTATATGTCATGAACGGGGGCAGGTAACCTTGTGTTGCATGTCTCGACGCTTCAAATGTCCGTCCAATCCCAAACGGAATTTGAGGGCGTCACAAAGGGCCTTGTACAAATTCAGTTCCATTCCAATGTGTATGATTAGCTCCATTCCCATGTGTATGATCAGCATATCCAGCTCCTTGGTTTGCATTAGATCCTAAGATTTCATGTTGCATTAATTGCACAACCCTAGAAGCCACACTGCATTTCCTATCCTGAAACCTAGTATAAAATCTGATCCTCAGGTACGAAGAACTCTTTCTGATTCCTCTACTCTCTCACACGAACTACTAAGGTGATACTAATTTAAGCATTGGAGAGTCTTCAGCGTCCACCAAGGCCCTCAACTCTTTATGTTTCTTCTAAATGTGCAGGTGCAAGATTGAAGACTCGAGTTACTGGAACCTGGCCCAAATGAGTACAAAACACGACGTTAATAATTAGTTTTAAAAAGTTGTAATGATTAATTTGAAATTATTTGTGTTTACGTTATGTTTGGGAAAGAAATGAGATGAGATGTGATGAAAATTGTTATCAAACATCCCCTTCGTATCCAAACGAGCTCCAGAAGCAATTATAATCATTATTGTCAATAAAGTTCTGTAAACAAGCTATACATTTGGAAAAAAGTGGACCAGTGCCCCTTCAAAGGATTATACAAATTTTTTTTTATGAACACTCAAAAATTAGATTTTGTTATTTATAATTTTCACATTATATATTAAACTAATAATGAGAAAAGAGAAGTGTATTCTTAGTAGAAGAGTACATGAAATAATTATTATGTTTGATACTTTTAAAACTAATAATGACATAGTATCTATTTAATACTTTTGATATTCTTTTGTTGAGTTAATTAAATTTTTTTAATTGTGTATTTTTTTTCTTTTTAAATCATTTTACTTAGATTTTTTTTAGGGCTTTCTTCCACTAGTGGCCTTAGTTCAGTCGGTTCAACCAAATTTTCAGTTGTTTTTTGTACTTCTAATAGGGGAAGTAAAGCGGGTACATGTAGAGAGGGTACTTGCTTAGAAACCTCCACCAGTGAGCAAGTTAAAATTAAATTTTAATGGAACTGTATTTCACCACACTTCATCTGCTGGAATAGGAGCTATATTAAGGGATGATAAGGGCAAAGTGTCAATGGCATTGACTAGAAGGGAAGAAGGGAAGTGGGTGAGTTTGAAGCAAATGAGGTTGAAGCCTTAGCTACTTTACAGGGTTTGTAGATGGTTTTTCATCTTGGTATAACTAGTTTAATTGTGGAAGGTGATTCTTCATCAATTATTGAAGCTATAAATTCTAATGGAACAAATCTCACTACATTGGGTCCTTTGATTTTTGAAATTTAGATGTTTGTTAGAAGACTTCAGGATTATGAGATTATTAAGGTTGGTCGACAGGGTAATGAAGTTGCTCATTTGCTTGCTCGTCATGCTAGGTGGGTGGAAAATACAGTTCAATGGCAACACCAGCATTCTGATTTATTAAGTCTCGCGTATTATTAGATGCTGCAATGTGACAGTTTTATGTTGTATTTGGATCATTTATATGAATGAAATTTGTTTCATGTCAAAAAATAAAAAACAGGGGAAGTAAAGATGGCGCAAAAACCTCATGGATCAACGTCACATTGATAGCCAAGAGAATAAACTACAGTGTCTCTCTATAATTGTGGAATCTCTCCAAAACAAAGTTCAACTTCGTAATAAAAATGGCAACTGCCTTCTCCGTTGCATTTCAACTTTGTTTATAGGATTACATTGATTACGATAAGCTAGGAAATAAATTAGGAAAGAAATAATCAAAATTACAGGAATTCAAAACAAATCAAATAAACATGAATTCAAAATTAACTCAGATAAAATCTTCCTTGAAGAAGTAATCTCCATTCCCCTTGGATTACGGAACATCATTCACGGAGCAACCTCCGTATTTGCATCAACTGTAGCCCATTCGGAAGAACGTGACTTCGGCAAGTGTTGTCGAACATATGTAGTAAATAAATCTGAATGTAACTGCTTGAGCTCTGGTGCTTGTAGCCAGACTGAATTGGACTTAGGGTGATTTTTCCACTAGACCAAAAATTTATAATAGCCCCCGCGGCGTGTAGTAATGAATTGGTGATCCAATATAGAAGCAATTTCATCTTTAGGACCCGTATTCTTAGGAACCCGAATAACTGTCTCCTGCACCATTGGTGTAGTTGAAGTGTCCAATAATTGATCTTCGAGACCATGGAACTTAGTAAGCTTTTCAATGTTAAAAACAGGACTGATGCCAAAATCATGGACAGTTCTATTACATAGGCATTTGACCAACTTCTTAAGAAGTTTGAAAGGACCCGTGTGCCATGCATGTAACTTGGTAAAGCTACCTGAAGGGAAGCATTTTGACCTTAGGTGGATAAGGACCCTATCGCCGACATCATATTGCCTATCCTTGCACTTGACATTAGCAGAGGCTGCATATGCTTCAGTATTGAGAGATAGTCATCGCTACACCTCTTCATGGATATCTCTCATATAACCAGAAAAGTCCAGTGCAACTTCACTTGGTCTAGGAGGCAGAGGTAATGACTAGAGGTCCAAAGGAGTTTGGGGCCAAAAGCCATAGACGACTTCAAATGGTGTGCACCCAGTAGAACGATTCACAGAATTGTTGAAAGCAAATTCCGCTTGAGATAATACCAGGTCCCAACTTGTTTCATGATTTGATGTGAGACAACGCAATAAATTTCCAAAACTTCGGTTGGTCACTTCAGATTGGCCATCGGTTTAGGGATGGAAGCCACTGAAAAATATGTCCCCATTTTTGCAGACAACATCTTCCAAAAATAGCTCATAAATTTGACATCTCGATTGAACACGATGGTAGCTAGCACACCATGTAACCGAATTACCTCCTGTAAGAACAGAGCTACAGTTTTGGAAGCATCAAAGGTCTTATGGCAAGGAATGAAATGGGACATTTTTGAAAAACAATCCACCACTACCATAATGGAATCATGTTGACGTAAAGTCTTGGATAATCCAAGAACAAAATCCATACTAAGATGTTGCCAGGGCCTATCTGGAATTGGAAGTGGAGTGTAGAGCCCTACTCTCTGCTTAGTACCCTTATTAATCTGACATACCCGACAGCGAGCCACCACCCTGTACACATCTCGACATAATCGTGGCCAAAAAAACTGATCGGTAACAATAGCAAAGGTTTTGTCACAACCAAAATGTCCTGCTAAACCTCCTCCGTGGAGTTCCGAAATGATAAATTCTTGGAAGGATCCTTGAGGAATACACAAGCGGGTTCCAAAAAACAAATAACCATCCTTTATTGAATAATTGTCGAGAGTTGCTTCCTCACCTTCAGTTAAATTGTTCCAAGTGTTACCAAAGTCTTCATCTTTCGCATACTGGAGTTTAAACTTATCAAACTCCATGGAATTGACTGAAGATACAAACAACAAATGGGGTCGTCTGCTCAAAGCATCGGCCACTTTAATTTCATCCCCTGATTTATGCTTGATAACAAACTCAAATTGCTATAAATAATCCATCCACCGAGCATGCTTGGCATTTAATTTACTTTGAGAATATACGCTTCAAAGAATCATGATCAGTATAAAGTACAAATTCTTTGTGAATGAAATAAGGACGCCAATGTTTGAGAGTTTGAATCAAAGCATAAAATTCCATGTCGTATGCCGAATATTTCCGTCGAGCCTTATTAAGCTTCTCGCTGAAGAAAGCGATAGGATGACCCTCCTAACTTAGTACTCCTCCCACGCCCACATGTGAGGCATCACAAGCGATCTCAAATAATTTTGAAAAGTCCGGCAACTTCAAAACTAGTGACTCTCCCATCTTAGCCTTGATATCATCAAATACTTTGCTAGCAGCTACTGTCCAACATAAAGTTTTGGACTTCAGGCACTCGGTAATAGGTGCCATTATGGTGCTGAAATTCCGGATAAAACGACGATAAAATGTGGCGAGGCCATGGAAACTTCGTACTTCCAAAAAGCTATGTGGTACAGGCCAATTTTGTATTGCTTGGACCTTGGTAGGATCAGCGCCTACACCATGGTCCGAAATTATAAACACCAAGAAATTCACTTGCTGCTTCATAAAATAGCACTTGTTCCAATTGATAAATAATTGTTCTCTCCTCAAAGTCTCCAAAACTTCTTGCACATGGTTTAAGTGGTCTTGCATGCAACGGCTAGAAATTAAGATATCATCAAAATAAACAACTACAAACTTACCCAAGAATGATTTGAGTGCTTGGGTCATGACTCGCATAAAAGTGCTTGGCACGTTGGCTAACCCAAAGGGCATGACCAACCACTCATACAAGCCATCTTTTGTTTTGAAAACCATCTTCCACTCATCTTCAAGACTAATTCGAATTTGGTGATATCCACTTCGAAGATCGATCTTTGTAAAAATGGATGCACCATTTAATAAATCCAACGTATCATCGAGCTGCAGAATGAGAAATCTATACTTCACCGTTATTTTGTTAATAGCTCAACTGTCTATGCACATCTTCCAACTACTGTCTTTCTTAGGCGTAAGTAGAACTGGAAAGGCACAAGGACTCTTGCTTTCTCAGATAAATCCATTGTCTAACAATTGCTGGACTTGTCGCTTTAGTTCCTCATTTTCTGTTGGACTCATACAGGATTAAATCAATGGTGTGTTACATGTCCCTCATTGGTGGTAATTGCTTTGAAATTTCATCAGGCATTATATCTTTGAATTTTCTTCAGTAAGTTGGCAATCTCCATAGAAATAATACCCTCTTCTTTTTTTGCTTCTCGATTTACCACTAGTAGCAACATTTGCTCAGCCTTTAGAGCCCGTGTAAACTGCCGAATGGTCAGCACTGGGCAGTTTTGGTTGTGCTTCAAACTTTGAAATCTGCAATGGGTCTAAAACAAATTTCTTACTTTTAAATTTAAAGGAGTAAGAATTAGTGTACCCATCATAAGACACCCTCCTATCGTAAAGCCAAGGCCGTCCCAACAACATGTGACAAACGGTCATGGGAATCACATCACACCAGGCTTTATCTTCATAATTTTTTCCCAATGAAAATTTCACTAGGCACTGATGCTTTACTAAAATTGGATTGTCTTCATTGACCCAAGTGACCTGATAAGGAGTGGGATGCCGCTCTACTTTCAATCTCAAGCGTCCCAACGCATCTTCAAAAATTACATTCATGCCACTGTCGTTGTCAATGATGACATTTAGAGCACGGTTACCATGTTCCATACGTGTATGAAATATGTTCGTGTGTCACTAATCAATACTAGCTTGAGTCTCCTTTTTTGTGCCGGTTAGCACTCAATGGATTACACAACTGAGTAAGTTAGTAGCACCCAGATGCTCTTCCTCGGCCTCAACATCCTTGTCAACTTCCTCTTCTTCACTTTCTTCAGCCTCATCGATCACCCTCAATTCTTTTTCACAGACAAAGGCCAACTTCTTTTCTCTTGTAGGACAAATGACAGTGTAGTGCCCAAACCCCTTGCACTTGTAACACTGGGCCCTTCACCCATAACCTTGGCCTTGCCTTTTTGGTCTTTCACCACAAAGTTCTTGGGTTGGTTATTAGGTAATGGGGGCTTCTGGAATGAAGATGTTGACAAACATTCTTGCCAAAAATCCATTGAAGCCATTCCCCTCCCACTTGAGGATCCCAACTGCTTCTCAACACGCAGTGCTAGTTGGTATGCCTCTTCGGCATTAATCAATCGCACGGTCAACATTTCTTTGCTCACTTCACTCTGTAACCCAGTGCAATACCGGGCTAAAGTTTCCTAATCATTTTCTACAATCTTACTACGAACAGTAAGCTCATGAAAACGGTCCATATATTGATCGATAGTTAATGGCCTCTGTCTCAATTGCAACATCTCTTCGAACATCATTTCTCGTAATCAATAGGCAATTATTTTTCCTTCAGTCGTTCCTTCATCTCTTCCCAATTAGAGATTGGTGTGCGATGAGTACGATGCAATTGCCCTTCTACACTTCCCCACCAAGCTCGCGCATGCCTCTTTAATTTCATTCGAACATAGCGAACTTTCCAATCTTCCGATGCAGCGAACCAATCAAAATAATCTTCAATGGCCGTTAGTCAATCTTCGAATGCATTGGGTTCTAACTTTCCAAAAAAATCTAGAACATCCACCTTCATCCTCTTAGTGAGTTCATCAAGAGGTTGATGGTTAGCATCATGCTGTCCACATCCCTTGAGAAAATATTGTCCGCCACGCCCAAAACGAGCGCCACAATGACCAACTCCTCTCTCTCTCTTTCTCCATATTCGTCATCCTCTTCTTCCCATTCATTGTCTTCCAGCACGTCCTCCTGAAATTGCCTACACTCTCTTCTATTGTAAGGACGAACTTCCTCTCGATCTCGACGTTCCTCCAACAAATCCAATCTCTGGTTAATTTGCTCTAGAACAGTTGTGAGGTGAGTGATCTGGTCTTGCAATTGGGGTAGGTTGGTGTTTGGATTTTGGTTGTTCGACATGTCATAAGAATTCCCATTGTGGGTTACCAACATGAAAACTAGAATTCCTTGAGGAAGGAACCTTACTCTGACGCCAAATTTGGCACAAAAACCTCACGGATCAATGTCACGTTGATAGCCAAGAGAATAAACTACAGAGTCTCTTCGTAATTGTGGAATCTGTCCAAAACAAAGTTCAACTTTGTAACAAAAATGGCAACTCCCTTCTCCATTGCATTTCAACTTTGTTTATAGGATTACAATGATTGCGATAAGCTAGGAAATAAATTAGGAAAGAACTAATCAAAATAACAAGAATTCAAAACAAATCAAATAAACATGAAGTCAAAATTAAATCAGATAAAATCTTTCTTGAAGAAGTAATCTCCATTCCTGCATGATCTCTATTCCCCTTGGATTATAGAACATTATTCACAGAGCAACCTCTGTATTTGCATCAAAAGATGCTCGTCACATGGGTGAGCACTGCAAAGAGCAGAAGTGCCCACCATCTTGGTGAGTTCCTTAAGAGGCAAAGTGCTTACTACCTTTGCGAGCAACACAAAGGAAGTGCTTGCCATCTCAGACACAAGGAGCTTTGCACGTGCCATGCATGTGCCATCCTCACTGATAATGATATATTAATTGCGATACAAAATGAAGGAAAAGTTAAAGCTAAAAACTTTAGGGCTTAGAGCATGTTTGGGATTGAGTTTGAAAGCTTAAAAAGTGTTTTTAACTGTTTAAAAGCTTTTTTTAAAAAATGATATATTTGGTAAATTTATAAAAAGTGCTTTAATTAACTAAAAAAGCTGAAAATTTACTCTTTTAAAAAATACCAAATTAAAATTTTTATCGAAAAGCTTCTACAGATAACTGTATATTTAAAAAAAATTAATATAACTAACTTTAAAAGTACTTTAGATACATGGTTATCAAACAGTAAATAACTTTTTTAATAGTAGAGCTTGTTATTTAAGTTATAAGATATAAATCCTAAAGTTATAAGCTATATTTCTCACCGCAATCCCAAACATGCACTTATAACTTAATTAATAAATTCTACTAGTAAAAAGTTATTTACTGTTTAGTAACCATATGTTTAAAGGTATTTTCTGAGATAGAAATGATAATTATTTGAATTTTTAAAGATTATGATCATGTTTTTAAAAGTTTGAAAGTTGTAATTATTTTAAAATTATAGAGATATTTTTGTCAATCTATATTTTTTTAAAATTCAAATTACATTCCGCATTATCTGAGAAAGCACGTTTGAGACTTTTCCTCAAACGTACTTTTTAACTTATTTTAGATTAAAAATGTTTTAATATGTAACATTCAAACGACTTGATTTTTCATTAAAGAATTTTTAAGAATATTTAAGTATTTTTTAAGACTCCTAATGCAACCCCAAACATACCCTAAATTTTGAAATTAATTGTCATAATCGCGTTTAAGAGGCCGAAAAAGAGGCAACATAAATACTTAATCCTAGTTTTCATACGTTATCATCTTTGGTCACGTAAAAAACAACCCCTTAAAATATGGTAGTCGGATGGGATCGAAAAAATTCTGCACGACGAAGATCATATCTATACCCGTTTTATTCTGAGCAAGGAAGGTTCGTAAAATAGCTCCAAACGTCGGAAACAGCGCAGCAAGGACTTCTTCGTACGAACAAATTCATCCCAAACTCGTCCGAAAGAACGAAAGAGATTCCCAAAAGGTCTCAATCCCGACGAATCTCCTGTCCGGGGACACCATTTTCTCTCCCGTTCACAGGTCTCTCTGTCTGATCTCATACTATGAATCTTTTTCGTTACACTATCTGTTATGGCTGTTTTAGGTTCAAAAACGTTTAGTTCCTGACTGCATTGGGCACAATTGGAATCCTTTCAGTTGAGCATGATTTAGCTTTTCTTTCTGATTTCTATGGTTTCTTTCTTTTTAAATCTTATTTTGAACTTCTTTACGAAGCAAAATGGTCCACATTGTTATTATCTTTTGCCGTGAGAATTTTGAGATAGGGAAACAAAGAAGGGAAGGGAAATTTGAACCCCAATAAAAGAGGTTTTGAATCGGATCTCAGGATTTTGTTAGTGGGTGATCAATTACTTTTTTTTTTTTTTTTGTTTAATGCGGGCGCTAAAATATTTTTTAAAAGATAAAACAGAAGAAAAATAGATGAGAAATGTAAAAATTAGAACTACTGTAAATTAAGCTAAAAAACTGTCGTGTACTCATTGGATTATGCAAATGCAAATCTAATGGGGTGTTTGGCTAATAGAGTCTCAAAATGTGTTGCGTTGGATTATGCAAATGTAAAAATGGATGACTTTTTGTTATAGTAAGTTAGTGTTGTGGGTAAAATTTGATAGTTACTGTAGCATGACCAAAATGAATAAAAAATGTTTTCTTCATTACTTCCTACCCTGATTTGGTTGCAGCAGTTTTTTGAGGGCTATAATATTGTTACTAATTAACATATAATTGGTAGAATGGTAAAATATAATGAAATTAAATAGTTTAAAATTTTTTAAAAAATTAATTATTGTTATTTTATTATTATATAAAGAATCACTTATCAAAAAAATATTATTTTATTATTAAAAAATATTATTTTGTTATTTTATTATTATTTTATTATTTTGGATAATCCAATGTGGGGATTGGAAGTGAATGGAATAAGCAAAGGTAAATTCATGTTATATTAACTAAAACTTAGGTTTGAGTTTGGTTATTCCAATGAGAGTGCTCGCTGGGAAAAACTAGGATTTTTTTTTTTTTTTTTATCAATTTCTTGTTACCTAAATGATGAGCAACCTGTGAGTGATTTAGCTATCACTTTTATCAAGCACTTCGCTTGCTATTATGCTTGAAATGGTCAGAAATTGTGTTTGTATATATGTGTTTTTTAAGATGATTGGTGACTGGATGAACAGGGTTTTGTACAAATTAATCTAATCGGTAATCCCCAAGGACTTCCAGTAATGGGTGGGCTAAAGAAGAATTAACATGAAATACCTAATACAGATTTCGGTGTACCGGGTGGGTGGTTGTGTGGTTAGACAGTTAGGAGGTACTTTGCATACAAGCATAAAGTGAGTGCTTTATGTTTATTCTATAAATTGTAAGATGCTAAAGAATTCCATCCTTGTTGGATGATGAATTTCTTGATGTTGTGTTTGTGCTTGTTTGGTTACCTCAAACTTTTGAGTTGTTGGGATTTAAAAGACAGTACATTCGGTTTTACTTTTTGTAGATTCATAATTAGTACTTGGAACTTGTGGGCTTGCAAAACCCCTTTTTGTTGTTTGGTCTTCAAAATTAGATATGCTCTAGTGGTGTGATTGCGGTAAGAAGATGCGATGATTAAAAGACACTACATTCAGTTTCATAATTGAGATGATTTGAGTTAAAATGTGAGGATATTTCAGAATGCGAATGGGAAATGGTTCCTTGGGAAGGAATGATGTGTTTTAGGTGGCTTTTCATATCTTCTTGAATGCATTATTTTAGAGGTTTCCAGTCATTGATTACTTGTACAGCTTGGAATAGAATGGTCACATTCTTATTATGGTTGTTAGCTTGGTTGGCTGTAATGTATACTGTGAGGCGGTGTAACACTTAGTAGATACAAAGTGGGATTTTGGTGATATTAAACTTTTCTTGATTATGCATGGATGGGTTAACATTTTCATGTATTTTTGAGGAAATAAATAGTTGCATGTTCTCATCATACTTATGACCTATAAAGTTGTGCATTTTTATTATTTTCTTTCATGTCCTACTTTTCTTCAGTGCACTAAGCAATTTTGTTGATTTAAAATGTTTAACTTACTTTGTATCCTTGGGTTAGATATTTGGAAAGATGTCTGGCCAAAGCCAACGCTTGAATGTAGTTCCCACTGTAACAATGCTTGGGATCATGAAAGCTCGCCTTGTTGGTGCTACAAGAGGTCACGCTCTTCTCAAGAAGAAGAGTGATGCTTTGACGGTGCAGTTCCGTCAGATTCTTAAAAAGATTGTCTCCACAAAAGAATCAATGGGAGACATCATGAAGACCTCCTCGTTTGCCCTAACTGAAGCCAAGTATGTTGCTGGAGAGAACATCAAGCATATTGTCCTTGAGAATGTCCAAAATGCTTCTCTTAAAGTTCGATCGAGGCAAGAAAATGTTGCTGGTGTGAAGCTCCCGAAGTTTGAGTATTTTACTGATGGTAAGACCAAGAATAACCTCACTGGATTGGCTAGAGGTGGACAACAGGTTCAGCTCTGCCGTGCGGCTTATGTGAAAGCAATCGAGGTTCTTGTTGAGCTTGCTTCACTTCAGACATCATTCTTAACGCTTGACGAGGCAATCAAGACCACGAATCGAAGGGTTAATGCCCTAGAGAATGTTGTGAAGCCTAGGTTGGAGAACACCATAACTTATATTAAAGGGGAGTTGGATGAACTTGAAAGGGAGGATTTCTTCAGGTTAAAGAAGATACAGGGTTATAAAAAGAGGGAAATTGAGAGACAGCTTGCAACTGCCAAGCAGTTTGCTGAGGAGCAGTTTGCGGAGAAGGTATCTTTGAAGAAGGGGATTTCAAAAAATTCAGCTCACAGCATATTATCTGCGGCAGCAGAGAAGGATGAGGATATCATTTTCTGATTTAGGGGCACTACTTTGGTTTTTCATCTTTTGGATGCGTTGAGAAATATTGAGAGAGCTTGAAGCTGCCAAGCAGTTTGCATGAAGGTATCTTTGAGGAAAGGGGTTCAACAAATAGCCCACAAATTACTTTCTACAGCTGCAGAAAACAATTAGGACACTATTTTCTGCTTTGGGGGTTAGTTTGTATGTTCTTCAGGCTGCTTGGATGGACGGTGTTTAGTTCTTAATAAAAGCTGAACAAATGTTTCTTTTCGTGTCTTATTCATAATTAGACGTTTTATCACTTCCAATTTCTAAAATATCTTTTGCCTGGAGCTTAATTTTGTGAGAGTGAGTTACTGATCAGTTATCATTTTATGCTTGCATGGTGGCATATTTAGTCGTAGTGACGTATCCTGAGGAACTAAAATAGGTACAACAGAACAAATGGAGCAGCCCTGTTAATGCTGGAAGACAGAAGATTGAACTGGAGCTCTTCAACCTTACAATTTATCAATACCAAACCTCACAACTTCCGAACGCTTGCTTGATTGGAATATGAATAAACTGCCACTTGCTGCCAAGTCTATGTATGATAATAAATCTTGTAGCTCTCCTGACTCTGCTGTCCGTTTCGAAATTTCAGGTCGCGAGGCAAGCTAAAAGAGGCCAGATTCGGGGGAGTAGAAGAGGGTCCCCAACGCTAGAGCGTGCGAAGTTTGATCATTCCCTTATCCCATCATCGGTTTGCTTAAAAAAAAAAAAAAAAAAAGAGTGTTTTGTGTATACTATTTCAGCTCTCCAAATATCCCTTATCTTTAAAGGAATGTTTAGTGGGTTTGAGGGAGAAGTCTTGTGAGTTATTCTTCCTCTGTTTTACCCTCGTAAAATATACCAACTCGACAACGAAATTTAGAATATTCTCCTCCTTTACTTGCATCTAAATCACCAAATTGAGAAAAAGCAGAGCAGTATGACTCTAGACATTTTATTTCAAAATCTTGGATCGCGTATGTTCTTCTGCTCACAGTTGTAAACCGGAGCACTCTTTGAGTTAAATATGCTTGTGTAGATTCATTAAATGTGTCATAATATTTGACGTTTGCATGCAAAGTTTGATGTACAACTTGAGGTTGTTTATGGCCTTCTCTTCTAGATATTATTTACAATTTTGCATCTGTTTAGTGTAAAAAATATTGTGTTGGCATTATTTTAATGACAAAACTTGGTCGAATTGAGTTGTAATTGGTTTGAGGCGAGTTTGGCTCAAAATTGGATCAGAAGTTCAAAACACATTTGAGTTGGATAGCCTCTTATGAGAGTCATGGTCGACAGAAATTGATACAAAAAGTTGGCTTGACATTCACTCAACACTCTCTCTTGGACGGCCGATGAGTTCATCAATGGGCTAGTGACTTCATCAGTGATACTACTAGATTTCCACTAGATCGGACAAGGTTCCTTTTTGGCTAGCAAACCGATTTCTTTGATGACTAAATTGATCTCTGTTCTAACACGCACAAGAATGGATAGCAAGAAATGAAAATGGCATGGAGGCTAAGTAAATATTATATTCATACATTTCTAGAGTTTTTTAAATGATATGAAAATGAAAAACTTTTACGAAAAATGTTCTAAGAAAAATGAAATAATGGTTTATGAAAATTTGCTAAAGTATTAATGTTTTAAGATATACGTATACACTTCAATAATAATTGTATGCATGAGAAATGTATGTTATATGTAGTACTATTGTCTTTATGTTCCATGAATTGAAATGATGATGTTTATGATTGAGGCTATGAAATGATGTTTTAAATAATTCTGTTCAGTACTCTATTTTGATAAGATGTGACTTTTAAAAAATCTTTGACATGACTCAATGATTCTGAATTTGATTATGGTTCTACTTTGTTCTGTTATGGCCTTGCCATGGGTGATAATAATGGTATATGGCTCAACCACGAGTGATAATATTGGATATGGCCCAACCATGGATTATAATAATAGATACGGCTCAACTACATGTGATAATAATGGATACGGCTCAACCATAAGTTATAATAATTGATATAGCCCAAGCACATGTGATAATAGTGAAAATGGCCCAACTACGGGTTATAATGGTGGATGCGGCCCAATCATGGGTTATAATAGTAGATATGGCCATACCATAAGTTATAGTAGTGGTCTTTGTTTGAGTGTACACCTTGGTGACAGTGATTTATGTTTTGATTGGCTATCAGCAGATGCACAATCCTACCACAGGGGTTATACATAGCCTCTTTTTTGATATGATATTCTGATATGGTGATTATGATGATCATTTATGCTATGCCAAATGATATTTTTGAATGAAAATATTTCTAAATCTTCATTCTGATATTTTGATAACATGTTCTACTTCCGCGCTCTAAAAATAGAAATATTTTATTCTTCATTCTAATTTTTATAATGTTCATATTTACATACTAATATATGTTATTTGTTTATTAAGTTGTTGATAACCCATTCCTTATCTCTATAATATTTTTTAAATAATTTTGATACTTTAGCTGTAAGTCATGAGTATGAATTATTAACAAAGTTTGATGATGGTAAATGAATACGTGCCAAAAGGTACAACTAGTTATTGGAGACTTTTGTTGAATAGATTTATTATTTACGATATTTTGATAGTTTGAGTTACGAATATTTCCGAGTCTCTCCGGAGATTTTTAGTTATTTACGTTGGGTAGCCTAGGCTTTCCACTGAGATAAGGGGCCGGCCCAATTAAAACTTACAGATCCATCACCCAGAGTTTCAAAGTGCCATAATAATAATAGGAAACCGATACTTTAGCCCATCTTGATAGTTAGCACAGTTACATGATGGTGCAAGCTGGGCAGGGTTCCTGGTAAGTACTCCCGACCTCATACAATGGGTAGTCAGGGTTGGAATAGAAGTAGGATGGGACGTCACTGATAGGGTCCTCGGTCGAGATCCTAGACACCAAGCTGCCGCGCCTCTTCTTGCTCCTCAATGACCGATGTGGGCTGCCACTTGCTTGACCGTGATGGTTATGTGTGGTGTTGGCTGAGTTCGTATGGTTGATCAGTAACTGATGGTGGGCGAGATTCTAGTGACTGGGCGTGCATGCATGCATGTACAGGAGCTGAATCGTCAAAAACGGTTGTGAGTGGGATCAGGTGATTAAGTGGCTGGCTGACCAAGTCAGGCACACGTGGCTCCTGCTGGTGGGCTGACCCAGTCAGGCACCAGGTGTCTCCTGATGGTGGCTGACCAAGTCAAGCACAGGTGTCACTCGCTTGGGGGGCTGACCAAGTCTCACACAGGTGTCTTTTGATGATGAAGCACACGTGTCTAAGGGTGGTTTAAGTGGGTTGGCCGAGTGGGTGATGGCTGAGTGGTTTAAGGGATGGTTGGTTACTCCCCTACTTTGTAGGGAGTAGTTGTGGCTAGACAGGTGTCAAGGGCTGGGCGTGTGGCTTGGCTGGTGGGTAGTAACTGTCAGCTTGTCCCTGACCTTGCTCCAGATTCGACCAGGGTGGCCTGGTGCAGACCAGATGCCCTTCAATGGCAACTCGTGGCTGCCTTAAGCGATGCCCCACTCGAACGGTTCAAAATAACCAGCAAGCAAATGTGAATGTAATGCAATAGACACAATCCAAAATGCTGAAATACCTCAACAATGCATTAATCAAAGGAAAACAATGAAATGAATGGGTTACCCTGATTCACGAATTGCACAGGGTGAGCCTTCTCCTTTGGGATTCACGAATTGCACCCAATGGAGCCTAAGTGACAAAGCACTAATGTGTCTATGGGGGCTTACAAGCCAAATTCGTCCAAATGTTCAAAGATAAAAACTAAGTGATAGCCTATTGCCTCACTTATACTAGAAAGAAATTAAAACGATTACAAAGGGAAAATGGTTCTGGGCCCACGCCTCCTGGTTAAGGCCTCATGCTGTCAGTGGCCCATAGGTGGCCAGGATGACTCACAGCATAGGCTTCATGCTTGCATGCGTGGGTCTTCAGATTGGCCTGCCGGGCTAGCCTTGGTTGGTCCATGGTCCTTGCATGTGTGGCCCAGGTTGTGTGGGCTGGGCACCATTGATGAGTCGCTGGGTTGGACCGTGGTTGGCTTAAGCATGGCAGGCTGCTGCATGGCCCAGGCTAGTGGGGCCTGGGCGTTGGTCTGCATGGCCCAGGCTGAGGTGCCTGGGCGTTGGTCAGCAAGACCCTGGCCAAAGCCAGGGTGTTGATCAGCATGGCCCTGGTCAAGACCAAGGCGTTGAGCAGCAAGGCCCTGGCCAAGGCCAGGGCGTTGATCAGCATGGCCCTGGTCAAGACCAGGGCGTTGAGCGGCATGCCAGCATGCGTGGGCCTGTTGGGCAGCCGCACCGTCAATTCCAAGGTGGATGTGCAAGCGTGCGCTGCGCGGGTGCCTAGGCCATGCATGGGCCTTGTGCCTACGCACGGCCCATGCATGCACGCGGTGTGTGCGCATAGCCCATGCGTGCCCACTGCGCACACGCACTAGGCATGCGTGCAGTCTAGCCGTGCGCTGAGTGTGGTGTGACAACCTCGCTTGCGTGCGCGCGCCGACTGTTCGCTGCCTAATGAAGGGTGACCATGGTCTAGCATTCACCAAGGGCTCGGTCTGTGGGCAATCAAGCGACGCCAACAGTGCTGCTGGCGTGCTGTCCTGGCATGGGCTGGTGCTGGTCAAGGCATGGCCCGTGGCCTCCTGCCTTGGGATTTTGACATTCCCCCTCCCTTTTAGCATATCCTTGCCCTCAAGAATCAATTGGGGATACTTCTTCTTCAGCCCATCATAGTCCTCCCAAGTTGCCTCGTCCCTTGATAATCCTTCCCACAGGATCAATGCTTGCCACACCCTTGGTCTCCCTCGGCCCCTTCGATGTAGCCTATATCCGAGCACTTCCTTTGGCTTCATAAGGATTCTTCCCTCTTGATCCACTGTGGGTAACTCCTCCCCAATGAGACTCGGATCTCCAACCTTCTTCTTGAGTAAGGAAACATGGAATACCGGGTGCAATTGTGAAGTTGGAGGAAGCTGAAGCTTGTATGCAACACTGCCCAGTTTCTCCAACACTCTATAAGGCCCATAGAACTTCTGGTTCAGCTTTGCACTTGCAGTTTTCCTCATGGTCTTCTGCCCGAATTGCCTAAGCTTCAAGTAGACATAGTCGCCTACTTTGAAGGACACAGCACGTCGTCCCTAATCATGGTACTTCTTCATTCGAGTTTGGGCCTTCTTGAGCTCTCTTTTAACTTTGGCCAGTACCTCGTCCCTATCAATCAGCTCCTGCTCTACTTCATTATTACTGGCTGAGCCCTTTTCATAGCTGACCAAGAGTGGTGGTGGTCTGCCATATACGACTTCAAAAGGGCTTTTCTCAATAGAAGAGTGATAAGAGGTGTTATACCAAAATTCTGCCCATCGAAGGTAATCTGCCCATCTCCTTTGCTCTTCATGACAGAAGCACCTCAAATATTGTTCCAAAGTCCTATTGACAACCTCAGATTGGCCATCCGTTTGTGGGTGATAGGAGGAACTCGTCTTAAGCTTGCTGCCTTGCAATTCAAATAGTTGCCTCCAAAATGAACTCATAAAGACCCTGTCCCAGTCCGATACTATGGTCCTTGGAAACCCATGCAGCTTAGTAATGTTGTTGACAAAGGCTTTAGCCACTGACTTGGCTGTATAAGGGTGATATAGAGGGATAAAGTGGGCATACTTGCTTAGTCGGTCTATGATGATTTGCAAAAATTTCATATTGCAGATTTTACAAGTTCGCTCGAGCGGAGGCTTTTGGCCGCTCGAGCGAATTCAGGCAGATTCAAACGCTCGACTGCCGCTCGACAAGGAGCTCGAGCGGGTTGCTGAAAAACAAAGATCGCTCGAGCGGAGACATTGGCCGCTTGAGCGAAATCAGGCAGAGTCGAACGCTCGACGTGCGCTCGATAGGATGCTCGAGCGAAATCAGACAGAGTCGAACGCTCGATGTGCGCTCGACACCCTGCTCGAGCGAACATCGTATTTTGACAGATTTTAGGTTTTCCGCCGTCACACGATATAAAAGCAATTTTTCACTCTAGGGCCGCGAGTTTGGACTGGAGAACACTTCTTGGTAGAGAAAAACATAGCTAGAGGGATTCAAATCATCTGTTTTTGGAGAGGGAATTCCAATTATTG